>NC_071581.1:12566526-12691526 GCF_024509145.1 Vidua macroura
GAGGGTAGGTGAGGGTCACCCCACAGGGCTGGGGATGGGAATCACCCCACAGAACTAGTGACTGCACTGGGACTGGGTCACCCCGTGAGTTTGGGGACTGTACTGGGAACAGGGTTACATGTAGGGCACAGAGTTGGAGTCACACCAGGAGTCTGGGGATGGAACTGGAG
The DNA here is from genome assembly GCF_024509145.1 of Vidua macroura. Taxonomy (NCBI): domain Eukaryota; kingdom Metazoa; phylum Chordata; class Aves; order Passeriformes; family Viduidae; genus Vidua; species Vidua macroura. Next base: position 12,566,697 of record NC_071581.1, read on the forward strand.
ATGGAGTCAGCCTACGGGGCTGGGGATGGCCCTGGGGATGGGGTCGCCACATGGACATCTCAGCAGGTCTGTGGCCATGCCCAACCCATAGTGATCCCAGTGCTGCCAGTCAATCCCCACACAGAGCGAGTTGTTCTCCACAATCCTCTGCTTCCATCTGGTCCCACTCCAGGTGTTGAAGTGCTGGCCCAGCCCAGTCCCCCAGTGCTGCTGAGTTTCATGCTTAAGCTTTCTCTCAAGGTTAAGGAAATTCAAATAATGATGGCAAGAGGAGATGGGAGTCAGGAGGCTCTGGGTTCTCTGAAGGTTTGTGTTGAATAGTAAAGGCTAATACAATTTGTCCTTGGATATATGGTCCTCTTTGTTTCTAACAAGGTGTTTGTACAACAGAGCTAGTTACTTCCTGAGCTGAGGGAGGGAAAGGCAGGGAACTGCAGGTGAGCCATGGAGATCAAAATCAAAGGCACCAGCAGCTGCACTCAAGTGCTCAGGAATGAGCCTGGAGACAGCAAGTGGCAGAAATGTTGGTGGGGAGACATCTGTGCAATTCCAGGCTGTTTAGGAGTAGTATAGGCTTTTCAGTGAAAATTCATGGTGGGTAAATCCCTGACTCTCCAAAGCAAGGTGAAGTCCATAATTACTGAATAAGTACAGCCTTTAGTAAGTACTTGGGTGAAACAGAGGGAAATGTGAAGAAAATATGTTTTGAAGCAAAACCAGCATTTTTTTTTTAATTTCCATCATACAAAATAATTCTAAAATTCTGACAATATGTATGATGCTTTCTATAAAATCCCATTTTAATTAGTGATGACAGTTTGACATTCTTCCAGCTGCTTAGAAGCAATAGACAGTCAAGCATCTCAGTAGGACATAGGTTGGCATGCTGGGATGTATGTAAGCTTTTACTTTCCTCCTACTCACCAACTTATGATGGTATTCGAAGAACGGGGGGTAAAAAAGCTTTCTGCAGTTTTCACACCAGCTTATGCCATCTGTGATTTTAGCTTTGTCTTGCAAAAGTAAAATCTTTGCTTTGAAAGTGCATCCAGATGCTGTCAGCTAATATTATCATTCTCAGTAGCAAGTGAGGATTTTATTTATAAAATGTCCTGGCCTTTGCTGAACAATAAATGATTCTGCACACTTGAGGGACATATAAATAGCAATTAAAACACAGTTTAGAGTAATGCTTAGGCTCTTAAAGAAAGTGACATCAATTTAAAGGAAAGGATAATGTGCTGGGCTAGACATCAATCAAAAGGAGGGAAGAAAATGTTGTCTAAAACAGCATTTAAATGATGGGATAAAGCATCTGGGTGAACAGGCTCCAGAACATGGTAGCTGACAGATAAAAGATGCCTGGGTGAAGCCACTGTGCTTGATGAAACCACCCTTTTCAGATGTGCCTGCTCCAGAATACAGTGTTATAAATGTGCCTTATAGCCTGTTTCCTTTGGAAAGAGGTCTCATTGGGTGAGGGAACGTACTCTGGAGTTAAGGAGGATGATTTCTCACTTATTTAGCATCTCCTATTGCATCCTAGTCTGATGTTCTATCCTAATCTATCTCAATCTACCTTAGATATGTCCATAGTGACCACCACAGTGGTTACTTGCCACTGTTTGCTCACCATCTCCTCTTTCTTACTGTATTTATGTTCTCAATGCTCTTCTGAAGTAGGAAAACCCTGAAAATTCCTTTTAATAAATGGAAATCTCATGTAAAATGTGCCCACTGTCCCACTGTTCACTGCTATGAACTATTCTGTTGTGTGCCAGGTTATTTCTGCAGCACTCTGCTCAGTCCCTCTGCCTTACTGTTCCTATCATCTCTTGTTGCTTGCTCTTGTTTCTTCTCTTCTGTTTTTCAGTGGAGTGTACACCAGTCTGCTCTCCAGTGCAGAGGTTTTTTGTTTAGATTGCAATTTCTGTGGAGCAAGACACCAAATTTTAGCTCACAGACCCCTGTTTATACACACAGCAGCTTGTTGACTGCATAAACAATGAGAATAAATTAGATTCAAATTATCAGTACTGTAGTAGCACAAGGATAGGCAAGTAAAATCAATGCTATGTACCTAACCTGCATGTGTAGTTACTGCAATTATGCACAAAAACAATCATTTTGTGGATTGGTAGGGACATTTTTCTTGACATGCACTTGCACAACTACTTAGTGCTCACACAGTTTTAGGCATAAATGCCCCATAAGTCTGTATGGCACTGGGGATGCTGAAACTGGGCTCTCAATCAGAGAGATTTATTGTTGGTTTATTTTTAGTTACAGAATTGTGTTGCTGGATTATTTGTGGAATTCATAAGTGTTGTCTGAAGAGTTTTAAAAACTCACTTCTCCCCATCTGAGCATTGTATCTTTCAGTTTCAGATAGGGGATTTGGTATACTATTCCTGGCACTATACTTCTATGAAGAGTGGGCATTAAGTTGAGGAAACAGCTATAAATAAGTACAGAATTTGCATCTGCAGATGAAAAGACTTTGAGAAATCAGGACTAGATTTTTGTCTTTGTTTATTCCTGCACTTAATGTATTTTTAAAATTAGTTTTAACTAGCAGAATGCATGAAAAAAACAAGACATTTAGACCAAGGAGTTAGAGATCTAATCAGAATGTTGATGACTTATTTACAAGTATTTTCTCAGCCATGTTGCTTTTCTTTAATTTCTACAGGATATCCTTTTCCTTCAAAGTCTCCAGAAATTACAAGACAGGCTGCTTTTCTTTGGGGACTATTTGTTAGGAGGCTGACATGATGAATTAGTCAAATAATTGCTGCTAAACTCATACAGTGCCTGCTATTTAAGGTGTTTAGTCTGGCTAAATTGTTCTCTGTTAAGGCACAATCATTGTCTCTCAAAAATGTGTAACTTTTGATAAATTTCCATCTCTATTTACAATGCTTATCTTAGTTTTCCTATTATCTAGTGATGTTGAGTGCAGTGTAAAACATTACTTGGTTTTATGCTGAAAAATCTCTCTTTCCTCCCTTCAGATTATAGATCCTTGCAGCAAAAAAAGTTCAAATACTTTATTTAAAAATATTGATTTTGGTGGTGATTATCAAAGATTTAGTTTCTTTGACTTCAGATGAAGCATTTAATGTGTCCCCAGCTTGTAAATCCAGTTATTAATGAAAATCTGCATGAGTGAACTCTGACAGAAACTTTGGTGCATGTCTCTGTGGGTTTTCCAGGGAGGTTGCAGCAGTTCTAGTACTCAGAGAATCCCCAGGGCTCCGAAGATGATTAATGATAACAAAGCTCTCCCTATTGTGTTAGCGGATAGGAAGGAAGGAAGAGTACTCTAAAAAGAGAGTGCATAGAATTTCTGAGTATTGAAGTCCAGGAGTAGAGTTTAACCCTTGAAATCAGCTACAAAATGTTTTCCAGTTACATGAGGAAAATGAAATCTACTTTCCTCATCTTTACAAATTCTGCCTACTGGCTGCACGATCAGATTTCTACACCAAGCATGTGCAGAGGGAAGCCAGAGCACTGAGATGGAGCAGCACTTTGAGATGACTTGGGCTGCTTGCAATGCAGCAAACAGGCATACCCACAATCCATGTGGTTTAGCTTTTTGAAATGTGTTAGAGATTTCTGCTAATGGGTTTTCCCCGTGGGCAGCATTACCAACCTGATTATACAGGTTTTAAGAAACTCTCTTAGGAAGAGTCTTTTTCATCATAAGTTTTGACATTGACCTACTAAACTAGGTAATTTAGCATTTTATTTTGTAAGAATGAAAAAGAAAATTGAATATTTCATGACAAGAGAGGGATTATAGTAACACTGTTCTTTATAGGAAACCTATCATGTCCGGGGGCAGATCATGCTTCTGAGATCTGTGCATCTACATGGAGATCTCAATGCTTGCTTTCAGAACAGCACAGGAGTCCTTTGGTTGTGATACCCACTCCATTACTTGCTGTGGAAGCTTCTACCATATGTGCTTCTGAATTTAGTTTGGGGATAGAACTGAGAGGTGAACAAGATACACCTTCCTACTAGAAAATTTCAGTGAAAAGGTGATATGTTTTCAAACCACATTTGTTTTTGTAGGGATCTTCTATTTCAAGAGAAACAGGGAGATCATGGCAAAGATGGCTCTGATTGAGTCACCTGGAGCCTCTAAAAGGAGAGCTCTGATCTCCAAAAATCTCAAGGTTTCTCCAGGATTAAGTGCAACTTTTGAACAGAGGTGGTGAACAAACTTTTGCCTTCTGCCACTGTGACACATTGCAAGAGAGTCTTTGTGAAGAAATTTTGGTGGAGATTGCATCACAGAAAACCCAGTCCTAAAGCAAACTGTAAGGATGTGGCAATTTAGCCCTAGTGATTCAATTGCTATATTCCTTTAGTAACAATTGTTCTTTTCTCTTAAGGGGTATCAAACATAGCCTGGTTAATTGTTGGCAGAAAACCAGGAGTGCTTAATTTCACTGAGACATGCTACTCAATGTGCTGGAGCTGGGATTCCATTAAAAAACACACAGAATTTTTAAACTGGTTTTACAGCTGATAAGTCTCATCGAGATATTTCCCTTTAAAAAAATCTTGAATGCTGTAGTACCTGGCCAGCTCTCCTGCTGATAAGCTGTTGTTTAAAATAGTACATTTGCCCACTCCACCCCCCAGTATTACATATCTGGTCACAATTCTTGTTGGTCTGTGCAAAACAGCGTTTTACAAAACTGTTGTTTAGTATCTCCTTTGAGCTTTAGAGTGAAATATTCAAACTTGTGCTTGCAAGGATTCCATTTGGTAGTCATTGTTTTACTACTTTTACTAATTTGTTAGTGATTTGCTACTATTGCTGTGCATGGAGTTTAGAAGCACACTACTAACCCTCTAGCTGATCCCAGAGAAAAGTAATGGCTTGTTGGGATTGTGATATTTGATAGTTTCCTTCCTCTCAGTGCCTTCATCTTTGTGTTCTCCTTTCTCTACTTGACTTTTCACTCTGGAGTGTCCAGAGTTGGAGGATGTCCAAGCATAGCAAAGCACTGTGAGGATGTGCAGTGATTCCATGGTCAGCTGGGGAAGGGGGGAAGCATCTCTAAAGAATGTCCTGAAAATTAAAAAATAATGTGGTGTTCGCTCTGAGAGTGTATCTTTATGTGTGACCATTCTCACCTGACTGTGTAATTGATGCAAGTATGGAAAATACAATGTACATGGCCCAGGGGTAACATCTTGCTCTTCAGTAATTTTCTAAAAATAGCCTGGAAGAGGGGTACTTAGCATTTCTGTGATGCCTGTTATAATATCTCAGAGCACTTCTCCAGCATGCCTTTAGTCTCAGAGTATGATTCAAGCAGAAGTTTTTGTTCTACATTTGGATTTTAGGTTAGCGCTGGTTGGCAGAGCCACTGCCGATAACCGAATCCCACATGTGGCCAGTCCTTGGGTTTGTGGCGTTCTCTGCCTCAAACGTAGGGTTAAGATTTCTTCCTGTGCTCTGACCCCATTATGGTAGGTAAACAGGCCAGAGCAGCATAAAAGGGCTGGAAGCCCCATTTCTGGCTGGGGCGGAATTCCCTCGGCACAGGCCCCGCAGAAGAGGCAAGAGGCACCGCACAGGCTCTGCCCCAGATGTCTGCTACCTTTGGTGTGCAAATAGTGGGACCCTGATAGGCGGCCAGCACGGAGCCTTTCAAGTTCTCCTTTAGATCCTGCTGTGTGTCTTTCCCCTCTTACTGCAGAGAGAAGAACACTCTGGTTTTGTTATGTTTGAATTACACTATCTTTTATATTAGAACAGATAAAAAAAAAGCTAACACCCAAACCATTTTCAGTTTGTGTAGCTATATAAGCAACTGTTTCATAATTAAAGTATTTAATTAAAATGTACATACGTCCTTGACAAAAGCAAAATTGTTCTGTAGCATTGCTGCTAGCGTGAAGTTTATACAAGACAGCATTCAGAGATTTCTGAGTCACTTACTACATAAAAGCAGTTCCAATCCAACCTTTAAAATAACCCACAAAATTCTTCATATAAATAAATATTTGACTGGCATAATTTATAAATTACTTTGGTTAAAAATGTTAAATTGCCAAGAAGTCTGACTGCAATTGGTCTGGTTCTTCTGTTTTATATACATATTTTAAAAAAAGAGAAGAGAATGTTGAAACAGCTGAGGTTGGTTTGGTTGAGGGTTAATGTTTGGGTAAGAAGCCTCCAAGGAAAACTGAAGTGCTGAATGAACACCACTCTATGGTAATTAGTGAGTGGTATTTTTCCTTTGGAGTCAGTTGCTGAATCAATGTAATAGCTAGTGATGGGAGTGAGGAGGGACACAGGATGGAGGAGATGATAAATTTCTCAGTGGCATGTAGTGTTGAGATTGTGGCCATTTCACTAAAGAAATATATGTGCTTCTGGCAGAAGAAGGCATGCAAGTTTTGTTACATTGGCTAGAGTTTTATTGGTTTACGTTAGTTACTTTTTTTTTCTCCTGTTTTTAATTTTTTTTTTAATATCATCAACTCATATAGGGGTAATGTGGTACCATATTAAATGGTTGCTGTCTTCCATGTTTGAGATACCTGAATTCAGAGGTTGGTAAAATGTTCCCTGTTTATATAGTCATGTCTGTAAAATCTGCATAGCACTTTAGGATCTCTGAAAAAATATCTGTCATTATATTGAACTTTGAATTTACACTTCTGCACAGAAATAGAATATTTTTCTTCAGAGATATGTGAAATGTAGATGGATAGCTATCTCCTAAAAGTGGGCATGTTAAGAGATAAAAAGGTAAGACTTTGTTTTATTCAGGTCCATAGCTTCCACTCCAAACACCTATATGGTCTCAGACCTGTTAAAGCAAAGACTCAGTGCATCAGTTGGTGAAATAACTGTGAACAAGTTCTCTGTCCTCCCAGAACAGTCAATCAACTTAAGGCTGGACATTTTTTGCACAGAAGAGTTTAGTTTTTGAGAGGGGGGAAAACACTTTTCCCACTAAATAGGAATCTTAACAAAATTTAATTGAAAACATTGTGATTTTTTCTGAAAATCCAAACATCCAATCATAATAGTTAATGAAATACAAGTGTTTGAATGAAGGTGGGCAATGCACCAAAACCACAAATGTTTTCTCTTGACCCTTCCTTTTCCAGCCCTTATGTCATCAATAGCTTCTTAGCAGGGAAGATGCAGACCAGCCTAGAGTGGCAGCTTGAAGGCTGCTTCTGTGGCCTTGTACTGACATCAGCCAGCTCCCTCAGCCCCTGGGACACGTCTGAGCTGGCATTGTGGACCTGTGTGAGTCCTCCTGGGAGGTCAGGGACCTGTATAAACCTCCTGGGAGACTGCTCACATGGCCCTAACTGGAAAGCACTTGATATTGTGTGGCGGTGTTTTTGAATACAGCCTCGGCTTCAGCAAAATAGCAGTCATTTGCCTTAAAGATAAAGGAAGAGCAATTATTTTTAGTGGAATTATTTGATTTAAGAATATATGGCATGTGTGGGGTTTTAGGGGTGTCAGGCTCTGATTTTAATAGACAAAGTGTGCCCATTGAGACAACTCTTGGTCCTCTGGAAGAGAGCACAGAAGACCTGAGGGTATCAGTGAGCTCAGGTTTTCTCCAGTGGCTGTGATAGCTTCTCACCATCTTCAGGGTTATGCCTTTAGTGCTGTTTCCTTGGACGCTGTATTTACACTTGTTTTTTGGAGGAAGGTTGAGGGGGTTTTATGGTAATGGTAGGCAGAGGCTTGGCAGGGTGCCCAAACTGATGCTTCACGTTTAGGTCCATTGAGGTGTCTGATGGAAGTCAGTGGCTTTTAGGGAATACATCACATTCTTAAAACTAGGCATGTGTGAAGCAGTGGGTTAGCTAAGGCTGTAGATCAGGTTTTGTGTATTGTGGCTGTGGACTGTTCTTTCCATCTATTAAAGTGATATCCTGTTTTCCCAAGAATATCATATTTAGGAGAAAGCTAGTCAAGAATTCTTCTAAGTAAAAGACCTTTTTTTCTGCACTTCACATAATAGCAGTTCAGTCAGATAAAAATAGTACAGAAAACAAATTAAACTTACAAATGAGAGGATATTAGACTTTGGTCATCTTAAAAGTTGGTATTGGCCTTTTTTCTGAGAGATTATTTTATTTGTTTGGTTTTTTTTTTCTTTTTATTGATCTTCTTCCCCCTCATTGTTGCCAAGGTTTCTCACTGTTTTGTTGTTGCTTTCTCATAAAACTCCCCGCAATTCTTAAGGGAAACATTCTCATTAAGGTCACAGTGGTAAAAGAAATCTTTATGGCAAGGTTAGGAAGTATTTCTAACTATTTGAAGGTATTTTTCAAGGCAATTTATCCTTACAGTGGTCATTTAAAATGAAAATAAAACTCCAAGTAATAAGACCCATTATTTTCCACCAAACCCTGTAGAGTTCTGGACTTCAACAGGGAATGATACATTAAACCATTGAACGTGGTGTAGAAGAGCACTAAAACCAACTTTCCAAATGGAGAATAAAAGAGTTTTAAAGTCCTGTCTAAACAGTTTTGCTACTTTTAACTTTGCTGATAATTATTTTGATACAAATGTACTGATATTTCTCATACCCAGGAGTGGAAAAGTGCTTACCTGCATTTTTCCACTGCCAAATAGGTTTGGTGCTCACCCTGCTCCCCACCACAAACATGAAGGCTTCATTTAGAGCAGGAAATTAAACAACACAGAGAGCATTCCCAAGCACTGGCACGTGGAAAGCCATGCTGGGAAGTTCTCAGGAGGGTTCTTGATGGGCTTCTGACCACTGCCAGCTGCCCTGTGCTGCAGCCCTGTGCCTGGGAGCTGGGACAGGATGGGGTTTGCAGGAGCCAGTTTGCTCGGATGGTGCAGGGATGTGATCTCTGTGTCCATCCAACCCTGATGCCCAAGCATGTTTAATTTGTTTTACTGGTAAGGCTACTAGAGGTACAAGTGTGTTTGTGTGGGGTGGTTTGCTGTGTTTGGCACAAGAGTAAGCTCCTTTACCTCACAGGAGCATGCAGTAATTAGCCTGGAGTTAATAGCACACCTGAATGCTGCAGTTTATTGTACAGTCACACTGCCATGTAGGCCAGCCCTGTGCTGTACACAAGTAGGGCATGTTTACACTGCTGTTACTAGATCAACACTACAGCCTGTACTACACTGGGTTACAAATACCTGCTCTAACAAATATAATTAGGTGAGCATGCAAATGTCAGAGCGGCCTTAGAGGTAGTGAGCTGTGAAGAGGACAGGAGATAAGTGATGACTACAAACTGGACTTACTGTCTAAGAGTCCAGAAAATCTGCAGGAATCCAGTATTTTATAAATTGGGGTGAGGTTTTTGAAGTATTCAAAGCATATCTAAGTAGATTATTTAAGGATAATTTTTTTTCTGTACAGATGTTTATCTTTCAATATTGATGTCATATACTTATTTTTTTAGTAATTGCTGCAGAGCTTATATGGGATCTGAAAGCTGGCTGGCAAGCTTTCAGTTTCTTGTATTTTCACTGTCAATGAAGACTTTGTCGTCTGAATTTAGTTGCCAGTTCTGCTGAGAACACACAAAATGAAGTATCACAGGTTTTGCTCCTGTCAGCTCCGTGGTTCTGCAACACCAGCTCTCTGTGCAGGAGTGTGCAAGGAGGGTGCACTAGCAGGGCATTGGTGCCAGGGTGATTTCTCCCCAGGACATAGGCAGAGCTGCTCAGGCAGAGTTGGTTATGACTTCAGGTTTTTAATCCAGTCTGCTGGCAGTAACAATATAGTTCCCATTTAGTTTGATGGAATTTAGCTCCAACATTGATGATACAACTCATCATCTTAGTCATGGTGTCAGTCTGGTGAGGATGATGCTTCATCTTCCTCCCTTATCCTTCCAGAATGGCACTGGTGAGCAGAGTGGTCTGTAGGAACAATGGCACTTGTATTTAATAAAACACATCAAACCGCAGCAGGAGAATTCTTGTAATTCTTGCACTGGCTTCAGATGCAATAGAAGATTTTTAATTTTTATCAGTTTGAATAGAACACTGGCTAAAAAGCAGATAATCTCTGTGAGCGGGTCAGGAAACTGGGACTGCTTTCACTGACCTTCTGGTTAGCTTCTGCCATTGTCTGACATGTCGCTGAGCAGTGAATGTAGTGACTGATGGCTCTGTGGAGCATCTCGGTGGTACAGCTCTTCCTCTGCAGCATGACACTATTGTGCTGCTGATTGTCTCAAGCTACACTTGCTATTTAGGGTGGCAAAACAAACAATGGTTCAGCGGGTAATTGCCAAGTTCTCCTCCCTCAGAATGGATTCTGACTTTTTCAGTCTGGAGGTCTCTAGTACCAGAACCTCTCTCTTAGCAGTTACAAAATTACTTGGAATTTGGATGTAGAGGTACATCTGGAGGGAGAGGCTTTCTTGCAAAGGATTTACACAGTTTACCAATGCGCTGCTAAGAAGCTGATTCTAGAGCAGTTACTTGTGAAAAAGCACACCCAGAAGTGACTCCTGGTGTGCTTTTTGGTCAACTACTGGAGGACTCCCTGAGCAGAATATTCATTTACCTTTACCTCAGTGGAGCAGGGAGCAGCTTTTCAGGCAGTGCACGCTGTGTGCCAGCCAAATGTGCCACAGCCGAGCCTGAAAACTATTGTTTGGTGACAAGCCGGAGAGGCTGGTTTGAAAAAATAGGGTGATCTTCCACTTAACTTCCTTGAGGAGAGTGGTTTGATCATGAACCCTGGGAAGTAGAGTAAAAACAGCTCTTCAGTGTCAACAGAGCACTTAGTTGTGAATGGGATAAGTTAAAGCCTTGTCTGGAACTATTAAATGAAAGACTAATTATAGTTGTGCTTTTGGTAGCTCATTGATTTCATTCTTTGGCTGTAATCTGTAAGAAGCATCACAGTCATTAAAACAAGTTGGTACCGAAGAACTGCACTCCAATAAAAATACAGCCTTTAAACAATAGAACAATATTTTACTAGTGGAGTGTCTCACAGGGATTTTAGTTGAATATGTTTGTTTTTCATTTGGAGCACATTCACTGAAATTTGCAAATGCAAATTGGCAAATGGTTACAACAAACTAAGAACATCTATGTCGCATGCACTTAATCAAGGATTGCTGTGTTAGCAGAGCCTGTGCATGGGCATACATCAAAGCTGGTATCTGCCTATGTTGTAATGTATTCCTCCACATGACCATATCCCATACATGGTACTTATTATTCTATTAGTACCCAAACCACAAACCCTTTCCAATATCCATCTGTGAAGATGCAAATAGCTGCATACTTTGTTTTATTAAGGATCAGCCATTAGGGGGTCGCTGGTTAAAAGTCTGAAGATCATTAGAGGGATTCTTAAAAAATAAACAAACAGCTGTTGTCATATATCTTGAAGAGTTTCTGTTGTACCAATGCAATTTTTATCTGTGGTGATGATGTTGTCATGGGAACATATGCACAGGGGAATTAAGTGATGTCAGGAAAAGTGTAAATGATGCAAACAGTCGTCATTTGAAATGTTAATTACCACCCTTCCCACTACTCCAAAGAACAGTTCAATTTGATTTTATTTCAGATGTAGGGAAAAATATGACACTTTTGTCTAACAATAAGTAGCTTACATTGTTGTACCAAAGTGAGTATGAGTCAGTGAGTTAATCTGCATTGGCAGCATTTGCACTGGGGACCATCTGCAGCCCTGCTTGTCTGAGCATCAGTAATATTCCTCTGTGAATATCTCATCTTGATGGTCAGGGGAGGCAGGCAGCCTCTTTAAAGAGTTCCATAAATGCTTATAATTGCTGCATTAAACTTCAGTTTATTATTTTCTCCAGGTGCAGGTATGCGGATGATATGAAACCCCACTGCATTTACATACAAATTGAAGATTTTTATTAATCAGCCCAGTAACAGGAATCAAACAGCAACACTCCATCAGGTCCTTAAATACATTTGGTGACATTTTTACCATGCATTAGCATGATAGGGCAAGCAGAATATAATGTACCAATGATTGCTTTTCCATTGAAAGCACAAACGGTTTCATTTTTCCTGTCATCTCAAATAAGTGTTAAAGAGGGTTTGGAGGCTATTGTGTATGTTCCGTATGCTAGGGACTTACAAACACTGATGGCCACATTAAATAACCATTAGTGGCTCGGCTTAGATCATTGCAACATCCCTTCTCTTCAGAATTTATTCTTTGATTTAAAGTGAAAGCAATCTGTGACTGCTTTCATAAAGTCCTTCGGCTCCCTCCATTTTTTTTTTTTCTCAAACAAAATGCATTACAACAGTAATTTTATGACTGTTAAGATAACTGCCGTTAACAAGCACTTAATTAAAATGTACAATAAATAGCAGGCTGCAGTCTTATCTCCTCTCATGAGCTCCCAGCAGCCTGAGACTCCAATGCACAGCCCTGCTGTTCCTCGGCTTGTTTGCAGATTAATTGCTTTTCTGTCTGGCAAAAGCTGCTTCTCCTTCAGCCAGATCGTAAATGACCAGATAGGGACTTTATCAATCAAGCTACTACTTTCTGTGATCACTTCCATTCAACACCTTCTGAATTTCGCATTGAGAGGAACAGAAGTTATAGAGATAGGATTTAACATCTTAGTTTTTGTGTGCTTGGAATTTACGATTGTGCTGTCACCATTTGACACTGTTAATCTTTACATACAATACCCTTGGAGCAAGACTGGTTTGTTCCTGGGCTGGAACCATCCCTTGTAAGAATTGTGAAGAATACATGTGAGACACAACTGAGGTGCCCTCCATAGGGCAAGGCTGCATCTCTTCCATAATCTGTATGGACTCGCTGATGTGGCTCAGCATCACTCTGGAACCTTGGATTCTAACCAAGATAGCAGTTTACGATTGTATGAATTGAAAACTTGTTTTCTTCTCATTATCACTTATGATAATGGCAGTTGTCTGAAGACCTCCGCCATGGCTAAAGGTAGTTGCTAAATATGCTTTTGATGGAATCCATATTATGCTCAAAGGAGGTTTTGTAAAATCAGAAGTTAGAGTTCTGCTACTTAGACTTTGCTTATCAACAAAACCCCAGTGCATATAGATTTTGGGAAATACAGTTGTTTGCAAATGAATTGTGATTTCTGAATTTAGGAAAATGATCTAAACAAGTTTAATTACTGTAGAAATGCTCTTCTTTTTACCAAAAGGCTCTAACAGAATAACTCCTCCTGCTACTTGCAGAATGCACAAGAGTTAAAAATGTAAATATGATACCAGAGTGTAAATGTACTGTATGCCACTATAGAAATACAATCCTTGAACTGCAGAAGGTATGTTGTTCTCTTCTTACCTGATCAGAATATAAACAAATCTCTAATTTAACAGGTTTATCTCATGCTGGGCAAAAGGAATGGCTTCTATTTGGAGTTCTAAACATGCACTGTATAGTAACTTTGAATATGCACTATATTAAATTTAGGCTGGCTTCTGAATACATATGAAGCTGCAGTGTTAAACATAATTTGTGTAGCTGCTTCAGTGTCATCAGTAAAGTCAGTCTTAAACTAAACCAAAATGTTTTTCCCCTGCCCCCAAACCCTATTCTCTGAATACAGCAGCCCTGTGAACAAGTTTAGTCATTGTTGTTTGGTTGCCTTTTTTCTCCTCCTGTCAGTTAGAGAGGCAAGGGACTTCCCTCATGGAAAAACTTATGCCTAGGAGAGCCAAAATGCAGGAGTTCCCTGACAGCAGCGTGTAGATTTATGTTAGCAGTCTCTAAGGACATTTGGAGCATCTTTGCAGAGAATGTTTTCTTGTCTGAACTCCTTTGAGTGGTCTTCTCAGAGCTTCATTCTTAAAACACATCACCAGGAGTTAATTGTAAATGAATGGAGAGTGGTCCTTAAGAGGCCACTGCAGCCAGTCCTGTTGGCAGATGTGCTCTCAGACACTCCCAGAGCAGATCCATCAAGGGACTGGAGGAGTGTTGGGGTGAGTGATACACGTGTATCAGTGGAAGGAAAAACCCCAAAGCGATGGGAGTGTTCTCAAGGCGCAGGAATGAAGAAGCCACTGATAAAGAGTTGCTATAAAGCTGCTACAGGAGAAAAAACACAGCTGTTTGGAATCCTCCAAGCTATTTGTCATGGTCACCACACTGCTACCACTTAAATAAACAAACAAACAAGCACAAAAGATAAAGACAAGAAATAATCACTGAGCATATCAGTGAGAAGAGAATGTGAAGATAGTAAAATTACATACATAGGTCAACCAATTTGCACTGTAATGCTGCTGCAGGTGAATAGCCCTGGTGTAAGATGCATGGACATTTGCAGCTCTGATGTGGTTATGAGAGAGAAATGTTGTTGTTATTAAGGTGTTTCTGTGCACAAGGGTCAGAACAACATTTACACCTCACACCTGTAACCATTAGGTGAACAGACAGATTCACAGATTTCTCCTTTGAAGGAGGGGGATGCACAACAAACCACTTTTTATGTTTTTCTTCTTTAATTGGACTTACTCTTAAACTAGGCCTTGCAGTTGCGCAACACTTATGTTTTCCCATGGCACCTGTACATTTGAAACTCTGAGTTCTTACCAGTTTTCACTCTGCCTTTATAAATCAGTAAAGATGGGGTGTTTTGCTTTTGGACTTTCCTGATATCTTGAAATCTCTGCTTAAAGTGCAGCTGATGCTTCTTTTTGTTGAGTTGGCATTTATGTCCTGAGCTAGTAGCAGGCTGAGATTTCTTGGTGAGATCTTTTTCACTTCAGATTCTTTTCAGGTAATTTTTCAAATGTTTGGTGTTCCCCTGACTCAGTGTTGTGTCATTTGTGAAAGCTTTGTTGAAAAGTGCTTGATATAGACTGAACATTTTCGGGTCATTTCTAATACACTTGGATACTGGCTCAAAAAGCTGTTGCATAAGCAAGATTTCTATGTGAGTGGCTATGGGTTTTTTTGCAGGTGGGAGGGAAGAACATTAGGCACTAATGGGGCAGGCCCACTTAAGAGTACAGCCATGGCTGATTAATCCAGATCATCTCACTCCGCTCATTATAGCATATGTGTTTTAATTTTTATTACTTAGGAATTTATTTTGAAATTATGCTGATTAAAAAGGTCATATTTCCATCAGTACCTACATTAATTCAACCTTGTGATATTTACTTCACCCACTCAGCTGGGTGGAGTGACTTTTTTATGGATGAGCAGATGTTATAGCTGAGCTGTCAATTTTTATATTACTTCATTAATTTATTCACAAGAAATGTTTTAATCCCAAACACTCCACTGTGAACAAGTGGCAAGAATTTGCAACACCCTGACAATTCAGTGATATCTTCTTCACATTTTGAAATGGAGACATTCTCAAATCTGACATAAGCAAATGTAGTATGCACTGAATATTGTATTTTGACATTGCATTTGGTGTGATGGTCTTTGCTAGTTCAGCTAAATGAAGCAGTCTTTACCTGTGCAAATGTCTATAACTTCATATAAGTCAATTAAATAATTCAGCATGTGAGATTTTCTTGTTCTCTTGTAATATTCTCAATTTAGCCCTCATATTGATCTTTATTCTTTCTGTCTCCATCATCAGTTAGCAAGGGTACAATCCTAAGGTACAAAGATTTCTAGTTACCCTAATTAGTTTGATATGATCTTATGGATTTTTTAATTTATTATTTATTTACTTAACATATTCCCAGTTTGTTGAAATATCTCCAAACATTTAAGGTAGGGAAAGCTGGAGAGTTGGGCACTCAAGAGAAGAACTAATGAGAATTTTGAAAATTGAGGGAGGAAAAACAATTTCAGACTATAGCATTAGCACATTGTCCAAATACTTCTACTCCATGGAAGTTATTGGGAAATATTGGATTTTCTTTAGATTTTGTCATTAGCAATGAACATATCTTCATGTAATGAATATGTATTTTGAAGGAGATTTTCACAGTCAAAAGAGCTGAAATAGCCATCAAAAAGAGTTATGCTTCCTCTAAAAAAAAGAAATTGAAAGCTGACATCCTGGATCAGAGCTGTGCTGCACGTGGCCAGCTCTGTGATGGGTTTTGCTGTAGAGCAGTGCACAAACATGTGATGTGGCAGGGTTGGGAAATCTGGATGCTCAGCACACTGGGGATGGTGATGACAGCTTTTGTAGCTCCTCCAGGACAGGGCTGGGCACTGCACCACCTCCAAGTGTGTGTTCAGAGCCCTACTCAGCACTGCTGCTGGCCTGGTGGAAAACCAGAAATGCCCTTGGTGCAGCCAGTGATGGGAACTTCATTTCCTTAAAGAGACATCTGGAAGCCTTCCCAGATTGTGTACGTGTGCCTCTAACTTCAGAGGGTATGACTGTGCTAAGAGACTATGAGTAAAATTAGTAGTAGAGGGCTGTTCTTGTTCTCTTGGAGTACCCTCATTTTAGCCCTTCTTATGATCTTGGGACTCCTTCATCACTGCAGAACGGATGCAAATCCTAAGGGAAAATAAACATATTGATCCCTAGTTGGCTCAAATCATGTAATTTGGGGTTGATGAGCAAAGAACTGTGAACTTGGGTAGATTGATGCTAACTGAATTCTCATTAAGAATAGAAACTAATAAGACTATTTAAATTCACTTAAATACTTATCACACATTTTAACTGATTTTTATCTTAAAAGACTTTGTGGGGGTGAGACTAAAACTGTGAAGGGACTATTTTAGTGACACAGTGGCATTCTAGTCTGCTCTACAGAGACAGGACCTAAAGAGATGTCCAATTCAGAAAATGCTGTTTGTGTTTCTTCTGAGGTAAATTCACAATTTTTTTCAAAAACTTATTACAGATATAAAACTGTACTTTTCAGAGGTTATTTTTCAATAAAACATTTAAATGTGGTATTAGGTGTGCGGAATTAAAGTAAAAGATGAATTTCAGCTAGAAACCTAGTTTTCAGATATTTTCAAATTTTGGTGATCGTTAGTCTTAATAATCAACCAACACTATTTCCTTTGAAATGAGCAGTGACAAACTTTGGAGTGATCAAAAAGTATATATTTTTCTGATTTTGTGTATGGAAGAGTAATCGTGGAATACTAACTCACTAAAAATTTTTGTGATTCTTCAGTTCTTTGGGTGCTTTCTTCCCTAGTAGAAATCTTCACTATAGTTTACATTTAGGCTGTATTTGAATTAATTATTGAAAGATTTTTTGCTCTTCTCCACGACTTATTTCTGCCCTCTGGCTGATCTGCTCATGATCAGCAGTCACATCTCCAAGAGGCCTAAAATAGGTAGAAGGCTTTGATATTTTGGGAGGCCAAATTGAAGAGGTTGGAAGAGTGTTTTAAGTTGCAGGAGAGAATTTAATGTCCATTTACATTCAGGTTGTTCAAACAATTGTTATTAAAGAGGGATAAACACTCATTTTCATCTTATTCATGCTGATATTTTTGGAATAGACAACCCAGATAGCCAGATCTAGAATTCAGGATTTGAGGGAAAGGTTCAAACTCTTACCTGATTTTTGCTGAGCCTTCCTGGCTCAGTATATCCTATTGCAATAGGATAGACAACCAGTGCTCCCAGTCCAGGAAATTTTTAAGTACAGATGCTGGGTGCAGGCACAGACCTAGAGACCCAAGGGAATTTTTGTCTGAGTAATCAAAGGGATTCATTCTCTTCCATCCCTGCTGGTGTTGTGCAGATGAGTGGGCTCCTCCCTTTCACAAGAGAGCAAGGTCAGAAGGATTTCAAACCTGTCTTTTTGCCATAACAGATACAATCTGCTCTGTTGTACTTTGATCCTGAAAGGGCTAAGACAAAATTCATGTGTTTGCTGGGGACATGCATAGGTAGGATGTAGTTATGAATCACTATTTTATGATGATGTTTTTGGTGTGCATTACTTTCAGCAGAGACACAGTAGCTGCAGTAGTTTTCAACTGTGTGACATTCTTGGAAATGTAAGTTCACTTAAGGCAGGCTGAGGATTATGGTGTGTATTAGTATTAACCAATTACAAAAAAACCCTTGACAAATTAAATGTCAACTCGTACCCAGCTGTGGCTGCTGAAATTCAGATCCAGATGCAAGATTGGATCTTGTGTGTATCTTTGCTAAGCTGAAACACAGTGGCAAAAAGCAGCGATATTCTCCTCTGCCTCTTAGCTAGCAGTTAATTGAGCTCTCTGTCTCAAATATCTTCTCAGTGATCAGGGGTTCTTAACTGCTCACATTTTTCATTCCTCCCATCACCTAAGAAAGCTTGTCAATTGTTAAACCAAGCAGCAGTGACTTCCCAGTAAAATAAGATGAAACAAAGCAAACTCTTTTTCTTGTTCTGTGAAGTCTGTTTAACTCTGTTGCAAAGTACTTTTTCTACCTTAGTTATGAGTAGAAAAACTCATGTCGCTTTGTGCAGTATTTCAGTACCAAGCTTTTAAAAGTAATGCAATTGAAACTGGTAAAGACCTGGGAGGTCACCCAATAATGGCTATTCCCAAGCAGGAATTTTCCCTATAGTGTATATATTTCCCTAGAGCTTTTCCAAGTCTTGTTTTTTAAAAGTCTCCATTAATGGAACTAATTTCTCCTGGGAAATTATTGCACATGGAAAAGGTTTCACAAGAAATCTTTCCTATTACATGATAAATCAAAATTTGGAAAGTTGTGCTCTCATACACAAGCTCTCATGTGCTGCTGATCACATTCCATCTCTCTGACCACTGTCCCTGCTGTCTGATGCACCATATCTTTTCTTAGTGGGTCTGACCAGAAATAATTTGATTTTGGCATTTCTTTCCCTGGGTCATGGTGCTGCATGGAGCAGAGGAGAACAAACCCTCGATTTTGGGATTTGCTGTGATGAGTGACTTCTATCTGCTTCCAGCCAAGGGCCCAGGCTCTCTGCAAACACAGTTGCAGGAGGGAAAGACACACTTGGGTTCAGGGGAGCAGTGTCAGGCCACAGATAGTCATGTCAGGAGAAAGGGGCCTTCCCCTTTCACTTGCAATTGTATTTGCTGTTGGTCATTTATTTTTGCTCCAACAATTGTTGCCTTAAGGAGGGGCTTTCCTTCAATCCAGAATCAAGTCCTGAACTGAGTATAAGAGGATGGAGGTTTTGTAATTCATTGCCTTTAACAGGATCTGTTGAAAATGTTCAAACATTGAACACTTTATGCATGATGTTTTTTGATGACTGGTCACTTCTCTCTCTGTGGTGATGCAGACAGACCTTTGCTGAACTTTTAGGGTGTTGGAGGTCTCAGACCAGCACCTTCAATGTCATTCTTACTGAAGGGAAGTTTTCTTATGAAGCTGTTTGGGTTTCTTTCACTCTTCAGAAAGTGAGTTATCTTTCTTCATTCATTACTATTCTGTTCATTTTTATGGATAGCTGTCATTTCAGCTTAACCCAAACAATAAATATCCAAATCCCCATGTCAATAGTCAATATTCTTTATGATATGTAAAGGCATTGAGCACTTCTGGAAAACAGACTCAGGGCATCATGAGCTGGTTGCTCCTAAATCAGTAGCCGGTTTGGAAAAATCAGCTGTGTATTTCCAGCTTCTTTTTAACCTTTCTCAGTGTTAAAATTTTAGTTCCTGTCCAAGATAGCCTGTCAGAGGCAGACAAGTATCTTTGTATGGCCATCTCCTTGGAAAATAATGACCATATCTTTGAAAAACTCCTTGGCAAAGTGCATGTTAACAATAAGTGTTGGGAATTTTAGGTGTTGTCAAGAAGAGCATAGCATTTAATTCCACACCTGGAATTTAGAAGATGTCAAAGGGAGAAAAGAGAGCAAACCAAATGAGGGATTCAAATCAATTAGGTACAGAAAGAAAAGCCATCATGATGATTGAAAATAACAGTCCCTAGTTGTGAAGGTAATTGTGGCAAGGCATAGCTTACTTTTTGTTTCAGAACGATGTGTCAAAGGCAGCTATGCATCAGCTTCACAAAAAGACCTATTTCATGTCTTAATCTGATGCCTTGGTCCTTGTGCCTTTAATTAAAACCGGAAGTGAGCCCTATGATGCTGGATGGAGAAGAGTATGGTGTACTAAGTCTGCATCCTGGATGTCTCAAGTGAATAGGGTGATAGTGTTCCCGTACTTTGCATTTAGAATAATTTGCTTGCCTAAGGGTTTGCTGTTTTCAAAACAACAATCACAAAACACTGAAGAGCTTCATCCCTGCAGATCTCACAGAAGAGCTTTGGCTGGCTGTTATTTTACACAGACTAGTGTAGCTTTCCTTGTGGATTTAAAAAAAGTCACCTCTAGGGCAAAGATTTTCCCTGTAGCTCCTCTTTCCTTGCGCTAGATGTATTTACATCTTATACGTAAATATCATCAAACCTAAGTTATTAATTCCTTCTCAATTAGTTTGAAATCCTCTAGATCCAAAGCTCATCCTTTTTTAATGTTTAGCTTTTAAATTTTTTTTTATTTTTTATCTCCTAGCGCCATAAGAAGTGTGGACTTGGAGACTTTATTCAAAGAGAAATTAAAATCCCGCTTTTAGTTGGGAACTGCATTCAGTGTATGAGCTGTTGTGTTGCACACACATCTGAGAAGGTTTCTGTGAGCTGGTAACTGTAGCCAGTGCTGCAGGCTGGATTGTATGTCCAGGCTGGTATTTCAGCCTCCTCTTATTGTCCAAAGAGTTTTAATAGGACAAAAGGCCAATTTCAAGTTTGACTATTTCAGTTTACTGGAATCTATGCTCAACACAAAACAAAATGTACTGTGGGGGTTGTGTCTTCTATTCAACAAGGGGACACTTTCATAGGTTAAAAATGGACATTTTCTACATGCTTATGTACAAAATAGATAAAATATGTGAGCTAACCTTTAACCTTTTCATCTTGTCTCCTGTTTCTGTGGAGAGACTCTGTTCCTCCAAAGCATAGAGGAAGAGCTGTCCATGTTAATGAAGCCTTCCAGGATACTGGCATGGTGTGGACTGATGTAGGTACATTTTCCTTCAAAGCAGGAGCCTATCGCTCAATGTGTTAAAACTGCCCCTCGCCCCGTGTTCTCACTCAGATGAAGGAACCAGAGTTCAGCTGGCACCAGACTCTACTATTTTGGCTGATAAGATTTAGTGTAAACAAATGCAGGTCTCTGAATTATCTGGCATGAGGATCAGTTAGGGGTGCTGGCTTCCTATAGCCTTAATCTAGTTGGCCTAAATGATTTATAAACTGGCAACATGATAAATGTTGTTTTAAGTGGACAAATCACATTGAAGAGGTGTAACTTTCTGTCAGTGTGTAACATGACCGCCTCTCTTAGGGGAAGAATAACAATCACAAAGAGCAGTAAAGGTAACAGGATCACTAGTAGGCATATTCCTTCTCTACAGCATAAATCATTAGAGGGACACTTCTTTCCTTCCTCTTTGCTTGTCCTTCTTCGTCCTTTCTTCCTTCTTTTCCTTTTTTGTTTTTTTGTGCTATTTTCTAGCACCTCCATATCATTTCAGAAAGCTAAACCCTCCATTTGATTTGTGCTGCACTTTTTTCATAAATCTATGAAGCTTGTCTCCATCAAGCTGTATTTTCCATTAAAATATGGTTCCCAGGTGATTTTCAATACTATGAAAAACATGTAGCCATAAGTCTTTTACTGATTGTTTATTATCTGTTTAGGTGCTCCTGAGGATTTTGACAGCTAGGACTTGTATCATATGTAATGTAATAAAAGTGGATGTCTTCAGCGTAACAGGGATAGGGATAGCTGGCCTTTCATTTCTGTTGCCAGGGCTGTATTTGTTTTCTATGTGTTGGCTTGGGCTTTTTAACCTGAAACGTTAAGTCTACTCCAAATCAGGTAAGTTTAAACTTTGTATTTTCTTTGTTATATAGATGATCAAAGCCCCCAAAATAAAATCCAAACAAAACACAACAATAATTTTCCTTTTATAAACAGCACAGGAAGCGCTAACAACAGAGCTGGTATTTACACTGTTGCAAGGGTAGATTTACTTCCACTGGTTTCCAGTATGGACCCACTGTTCCACCTGTGACTGCAGGAAATGCAGCAGGGCATTCTGTATGTCTGTCTTGGATATGAACAAGAAGCATGCTGTGGGTTGCAATGTATGAAGCTTCTCACAAGCAGCTGCTAGAAGTTAATGCTTTGAGAGGCTGGTGTGTGATGATGTTTGTGAAAACTGATAGGAATTCATTAAAATGTCTGTCTGTGGGCAAAAGTGCAGATCTTTTGCAGGCAAAGTTACCTCTGGCCTTAAAGGGAACTTTACATTAGGATTACAGGATCAGACAGCATTTAAGCACTGATTATCTGGTAGAACACAATAAGGCTGACTGAGGAATAAAACCTTACCTAAACCCCAACAGCATGCTGTGAGTTCAGTTTGTCAAGTCTATCTATTATTACATATGTTATTATCACAAGAAAAGCCACAGTCATCCTGACAAGGATGCCTTTTGCTTAGGAAAGTTTGTCAGGGATGGCCCTCAGAGAGCAGAGGGAAAGAAGGAGCTCTGTTGGAGGTGGGCTAGGAGAACAGATGTGGACTAGCACGTAGTTGCTGGCTCTGTGGTTAGTAGCAAGGCCAGTCTCCTGCGTTGACTCATCATCTCCTCATCAGTGGAACAGGGAAGTATTGATTATTATCATAAACCGGTGCAGGAGTCAGAAGGAAAATAACTAATAATTATTAGGACAATTTGTAATTTAAAGGTCGGCTTTATAGCAAGCAAGCAAAATAATTTACTATGGTCGGGAAAACTACTCAGCTTGGGTTCCAGTGTCTTTATAATATGGAATGTCCTCTCCCTGCCCTGCAAATAGATGTTGTCTCAATGGTATTTGCACAGTGGTTACACAGATTTGATATAACCTTGGGTTTGCATTGTGTCTCCTCCAGTTGGACCTCAGAAATGGTTGTCCAATGAGAAACTACCCTTTCCTAAATGCTTGGTAAAGCACTTAATTGTGAAAATAACTAGTTTACCTCACATCAATTTGAAAAATTACTCATTAATTTTTGAGGTGCAGCCACCTTCCCTGGAGGACAGAACTACTGATCTCATCTGTACCTAAAACTTGGCTTTGCTTGCTAGCAGGCGTGTCTGATCTGCAAATGAAATTTGGCTTACTGTCTCAGTTTCCTTATAAACAGCCTTGGCTGCACCTTTGGCAGAACACATGATAATTAAACAGTTGTGGCTCGTACTGTACAGGCTGAGCAGAGCTAACAGGGAAGAGTTTAGATGACTGTCATGCAACACAGAAATACAGTTTTCCTCTGCTTTTCAGTGGCATTTACTAGCAAAGTAAAGGTGAAACTCTCTAAGAGCTATGTGAGCTTAAAATAGTTGTAGTTTTCTTTCTTATTATTTCCTTAATATATTGCTATTTAAACCTAAATTATCTGAGCAGCTGATAGAGAAATAAGATAGATTGAGAACAGGGATTTGAAGGAACTGAGATCTGAATAGGAACCACTACCTGAGAAATATTTTCTTTACCTACAGAAGTTTTAAAGCATCCAGATCTTGTTTAAATATAGTGAATTGTTCAAACCCTCTGGAGGCAGTTAGCATCAGACTTCTACCAATGCAAACTGCATTGATAGATGTGCTAGGCACATTTTTCAGTGTTTGAAATTATCTTTGCTCAAAACTGAAATAACTTCAACTACAACTGCTGAAAACTGATTTTAGTAGGTTTTAAAAAATATATTTTGTTTTCAAAACAAGGTTTTGTTGGATCTTTATTTCCACTGGACTCTAGCCATTACTAGCTAAGTAATTCCACATGCGGACCTCTTGTTTCTCAATTGTTATCTTCTGCTTTGCTTTTAGTCTGCAGAATTGCCATTCTCTGCCCTCAGTCTTGGCTGTAGGGATTTCAGCTTCTGAGATTCAGCCTTCCTTTGTCCACAGTGTCCAAGGAATGTTCCAAGGCATAGCAGGGAAATTGAAGCAGGGTGTCCTGAGTCTTCCCACAGTGATGAATAGCATGCACAAAGGTTTTTCCAGTAGTTCACTGGTGTCCAAATTTACAACCAATGTACTCTTCCATCCTTAGTATAATATTTGAGCACTGATTCACTCCTGAAATGAAAACCTCTTGAAGAGCAGAGGCTGATGCAGTTAAAATCCTCTGGGTTATGATCATTTAGAGCCAAATGGCCCACTGGTTAATGTCATTTACCTTATGACCTGTTATTAGGTATTTCCTTGTTAAGCAGAAAATCTCTTTTGCCCAGTGTTGTAAACCAACTTAATAGAACTTCATAGCAATTGGAAAAAGAAAATTGGGGAAGTAGGGTTCATTTACTGGCCATTTCAGCATTTGAGACGTTCCTTTTATTTTTTTTTTTTAATGAAAGCTGATAATCAGAATATTTGTGTGAATATTACCTTTGTAAGGACATTAAAACTGGAATATGTCACATCCTTATTTCTGACACCCTAAAAGGATGCTATTGATGAACATCTTGGTGCTGTTGTTTTGGGGGTTACAAAACTGAACCCACCAGCTTCTCCCACCAGGGAGAAGGAAAAATCTTTCATTCACCAGTTCTGCTACTTGCCCTGATGCCCCTTTCCAAGCCAAGCTTGATTTCCTTCTCCATGAGTGCACCAGATTTTCCCAAATGGTTACAGGGTTCTTGTAGGTCCTGATGGGCTGTACAGATTTGATAACAATTTGCTTCATCCAACTTTGAACATCCACTATTCTTTTTTCAAATACTGTGATTATATGCCCTGTGCTGTTTCTCTTGGCTGTTTTGGGAAATTATCATTCTCAGCTTTCCCAGCCCCAGGTCATTTATTCCCCTTTTTTCCTTGACATGAAGGATAGTTGCTCTATACTTTGGGTGTTTGCATGCAGCATTCAGTACATATTTACCAATTAGATGGCAGCCTTCTTTTTCCTAGCTGAGCTGTGGGCTTTTAGCCTTCTGTCATAGAATATGTTCTTCATGCCCCTGAACTTCCTACTTTCCTTATTTTTACTCCTGTTTCAGTTTAAATTTGCCATAATTCTGATGCCCTCGGTGGGGAGATCCATACCCAGTTCTCCAGGCCATGTGGTACAGAGACTTGGCCCATTTTTCCAGGGCTGACATGCCTTGACTCATAGTCTAGGATTTTGTTTTGCTTTTTATGTCCATATCAGCAAGCTTGCTGAAAGATAAATATGCCCAGGTCCCTGTCAGCTGAGATGTTTGCACTTCATTGTAAAGTTATTACTGTTATTTGTCCCTAAAAGCATTCCCTTTTTACACTGTGGGTTTTTTTACCACCATTTCCAAATCTCTAATTCATCTCATTGTTCTCGTGGAAGTTGTCTGGCCTTGCCTGTGTACTGATGAGGCCTCCCTTGGGCTGAAGCAGAGTTCCACTCTCACCTTTGCAGTCTGCATTTAGAAGAATCGATTCATTGCCTCCAGTGACCGTGGTCTGCAGTGAGACAGCAAATGTGTGGCCAGAGGATGTTCCAAGATCCCTGTAACTGGTCATGGGCATGAACACAGGTGCTTCCAGCTCCTTGTGGCCATTTCCCAGTAGCAGGTTGTAGCTAATATACTCTCACAGTGGCTGTGAAAGACTGCTGTGCCCTGGACTAATCTATCTGATGGAATAGTATGAGTTTCAACTGCTAAACCCTCCCTCCTGAGGCCAAATGCTTTAAAGTAAGATCTGATGCAGATCCTTATCCTAGGACTGTCAATAACATTTTCAGAGCACGTCACCTCTTTTTCCTTTCAAATGTAGTTTATTAATTTACTGATCTTTCCAAGTCAGATAGCAGTTAATATACACTATTGTGTGAATTGGGTGGAGTTGATTTAATTAATAAATAGTATTGAGTTTAGTTTAAAATTTACATTAGTGTTGCCAGTAACAGCATGCAAAAGTCATAACTAGGAGTCCTCCTCTCCATACAAACACACTAAAATGAAGAATTTAGTTACAAATTTCCCAAAAATTAAAGCTGTAATTCTTTTCTGTGTGTCTTCCGACTCTGAAGATTTAATGTTTCAGGCTTTTCTCCACTACTGTGATGCCTAACAGCAATTCCCTTTGTTGAAATGTTTTTATTTAGGGTCACTTAGCTACAGGGCTTGAAACATTTTAACAAAGCTGAAGCAACAAAATCCAAAATGATGCAGTGAAAACCATTAAATATTACTTCTCTCTTCACACACACGCACAAAAAAAAAAAAAAAAAAAAAAAAAAAAAAAAGGTCTTTGCATAGGTAGATCCAGAAATATTTATCTCTTTAGTCAGAGCAAGAAATGAAGTTATTTCCCCAGTTGGTGATGCCTCTCAGAAATGTGTGGAGTGCTGCTCAGTAAGAAGTCGACCTGCTTGGCTCCAAACCTTTGAAAAGAGGGTTTAGTGTTGCAAAGGGGGCCATGCACATGGGCACTACCATGAATATGCAGCTGAGACTCCAGGGTTGGCTTTAATAAAGGAGATGTGGCCTGGCTCGTGGTAGGACTGTGGTTTCCATCGTCCAGAATCACAGGCTTTTGCATTCCTTATTGTATTTATGAAAATTATTTGATGCTGTGAATAATTCAGGAAATTTCAAGATTATTGGGCTGCCTTTTTAATCTTGTGTTTGTTTTGCTTTTAAACACATTCGTTTTCAAACTTGTGGTTTCCAAATGGCTACAACTGTCATTTCTCTCAGGCATAACTCAATTAAGGAAAATCTCATGACACTTCATAGTTTTTGGTTTATATGTAGAAATTCCCTGTCAAGAATAATAACATTTTCTAGTTGTGAGCTCTTGGGTTTGCAATCTTGGAATGTGTTTTCTATGGGTCCTCATATTTTTTCATGCTAGGATGAACATTCCTGGTTTGCACTTTGAATATTTGATAAAACAAATATACAAAAAACATGTGAAAAGTTAAGATAATTAAAAGTTAATTCCCATAAAAATGGGAAATAATTTTACAAGGAATTTCCAAGTATTTGTGCAGCACTGGCTCTTGCACATCTTTTGCCTGAAGAATTGGTCTTCCTTTAAACACACTAAAGCAGCTGGATTCATTATTGAACCAACTATCAACAGCCAAGGGATATGGCCTTTATCAAATTTAATAAACCTTTGAGGACTGCAGAAAGAATACACTTGTCTTAAAGATCAGCCTGTCCAAATGAAAACTAAACAGAAACTCAGATCAAATTCTTGCTTATGGATGCATTGTGAAAGCCAGCTGTTCAGTGTTTTGCAATAGAAATTAGTAATTTTAAGAAAGCATTATACTTCTTTTGATAGCCTATAATGTTTATTCTCTGTCTTGTTTTTTATTTTTCTCATTTTTTTCATTCTCCTTTGACATGGAGATCAGAATCTGGCCTATGTGTTGTAATATGCTAAAAGAAGTATACAAATATAAGCGTGTCTAAATATGTGAATACAAGTTAGGCTATTAATTCAAAGTGCCTTGCCATGTTTATTAATGTTCTGTGTTATGAGATTAAAGCTATAATTTAGAGTTACAGGAATTATAAACAACTCTTTAGCAAGTCATATACTAACCATAATAACTTTTAAAGGGTGGAGTGTAATTTATTCAACATTGTAAGGAAAAGTAAGGTAAATGAGTAAGCTTAGGAGTGGGGCAGCAGCAAACTGCTTGTGGAGACTCTTACTCCCTGAGGTGATAGAGGTTAAATGCATTACAGAGCTTATAGGCTGGCTCCCTAGAGAGAAAAGGGGCCAGACGTTTCTAGCTGACATGTCAAGGACACCACACATTTGCCCTTCTGACTAATGGCACGATACTGAGCTGATAGCAAGGCTGCAGCAGCAATTTTCAGAGAGAAAAATGGAACACAATAGGTGGCTCTTAATTAGAGAGGAGGGCAAGATGCTGGCACAACCTTAGTGTTTAAGAGGTCCACTAACTGAAGGCACGGTGAGCCTGAGACAACTAATACAAACTTGGAATATTATTAAAGTATTATTGGCCAAGAAGGCAGTTTAGGTGAAGTGTCCACAAAGAAGCCTTCTCCAGTATAACTTTTGTAAAGAAAGTCTGGGCATTAAACTTAGGCCAGGTCCTTCTCACTGAAAATGGTCTTCTACTTCAACTGGTTGTTTAAATGGGTTGTCTCTCAAGTTTCCACTCTAATTCACTAATTATACTTAAGAGCAGCAGGACAGATACATAGAAACAGGAGGGAGGCATACACTCCAGTGATGGAGGGGGGATGTGTCAGTGGATACGCACATGAAAGAAGATGCCTGGGGAGTGGCAGGATTACTGTGTGAAGGAGAGAAAGTTGTAAAGAGATTAGAGTATAGAAGTGAGTAAAGGGAAGACTTGGAGTAGGCAGGTGGAAGTGCAAGGAGGGAAGGAAATGAGGAAGGAGGGTTCCTAGCTGTTCTCAGTATCACAACTCAAGCCAAAAGCTATTTCACATTAAATTTGGGAACTCCTGACTCTTAAAAAAATCACCCAAACCACCAAAACCCACCACTTGTGTTGAAGGGATCTTTTAGCTAGCAGATGCTGTATAGTAATATATTAATGAGGCTAGGACCTGAAGAAACGCAGCAAGCCAAAGCTGTGATTTCTACTTGCAAAGCTATTTACTGCAGCTTTAATCTCTAAATCTTTAAATTTAAATGTTTCAAATCTCATCAGAAAGTTATTTGTTTCTTTTAATGTCCTTTTAACATCATGAAATCATGAAAGACCCAGGTACAGAGGAGACTGCATAGGTAAGCAGATAGTCTTGAATGTGGAACCATGTGTTAGGAGAGCAATATTGCTGCTGCATGAAAAATCTCTTGAGAAGTCTTAGACATTGTCCTGAAGAGCTTGATGAGAAAATGAGGGCAACATGAGAAAAAGAAGGACTTAAAGAAGACCATCACCATTCCAGTATTTTCTGCTGCACTGAGTCAGACCTTTTGACAAAGGAAATGAGAAACTGAAGGTGTGGGTTTTACATGTTGGTTGGAATGGGTTTTGAGCTTAGCTGCTTGGTAGTAGAGATTTACAAATGTTGTATTAGATCACACTGAAAGATAGGTGGAAGGAAATGTTTCATTGATTAGGGTACATGGCATACAGAGAGCAGCAGAAAGTACATATCTACGTTCCTCTGCCAGGCTCTTGCCTTTCCAGCAACCTCTCTTGCCCAACAAGCCTCAAGAATGCACACTCCCTTAATCCTCTGCAGGGAGGTTTGGGGCTTGGTGGAAGAAAGGACCTTCAGCAGCAGGAGGGAGGGTTGTTTGGAGAATGAAATTCAGTAAACTACAACCTCCAAATGAACCTGCTGGGACTGATTTGCTGCCAGCCCCTGGGAACAAAACTGCAGCACTCAGTTCCTGAATCCCATCAGCTCTCACAGCCTGGAGGGTTCACACTGCTCTATCTGGCACCTCTTCCCATGTCAGAACAAGGCATTGTGTGTGTGATTTCAACATGCTTCTGGTTTTGTTCTAACTGCCAAGAAACACTAGTTGCATTATTATGAAATGATTGAGGAGTATTTGCTCATACAAATTATTTGTTTTAAGAGTTTAGTAATTAAATGTCAACAGAGAGTGTTGGTGTCTGAAAAGCTCTTGTGTGAAAGCCCTGCTCTAACTTGAAACTGCAATACACTGTTTCTCTTCTCTCAAAACAGATTTGTTTGAAACACCCTATTTGGTAGAATGCATCTTGCTGTAACACGCATGGTCTTTGGCCTTCAAAGACACCCTTGTGCAAAGGGCGTGTTGCATTAATTTGTTCAGCCAATTTAGGGTGTGTGGCATTAATTTGTTTGGCCAATTTGTTTAGAATCTGGCAGGGCATAGGCACCCAGTGCAATGTCTGTGCATAATGCCTGTGTCATCTCTACACCAGATCTCAAGAGCAGGAGATTTACTGCGTGATGCCGGCCACACCTTGAGCTGCTGCCCAGGGGAACAAAGGCAGGAACCGAAGCAACAACCGAAGCAACACGGTTCTTGCTGGGGGCGAGTATGAAAATGCATTTCATACTTTGAACAACTGGTTTCCACACACAGTGCCTGAGCTGCAGGAGTAAGTGCTGGTATGGTTTCACTGCCAGCACAGACTGTGCTCACCTGGAGCAAAAAGGATAATATTCACACCCACAGTAAGCCCCACTTCACCTCAGTGAGCAGCCATGCACAATTCAGTATGAAATAACTACGTTTTGGTACAGCAGTGTGTAGCTCACTGTAGAATGCTAATGCTAAAGCCCATCGAGCTTTTGACTTGCATG
Source organism: Vidua macroura (assembly GCF_024509145.1). Classification (NCBI taxonomy): domain Eukaryota; kingdom Metazoa; phylum Chordata; class Aves; order Passeriformes; family Viduidae; genus Vidua; species Vidua macroura. The sequence continues at coordinate 12,596,964 of NC_071581.1, forward strand.
GAAATAATGTATTTTAATCCTTTATAATTTTGTAAGATGCTTCTGTCTCATTCCTATTTTCTGTCATGCTTAAGATGAATGGTAATGAGCTTTCCAAAATATTTCTCTGTAAGGATTGGCTAGTTACACATAAAAATTGAAAAAGTGGACAAGGTCAAATTTAAAAGTAAACAGCTGTTGTTCAAAATGTGAACATTAATTGACTTCAACAGCACTAGGCTTTACATTGAATTGTTGATGAAAATACTTGTCTTTTTTTTTTTTTTTTTTTGGTCTTAACAGGCAGAAAGATCTGGGATTAGAGCTGATGGAAAAGACTGCAACATTTTCTATTTTCCATTAAAATTTATTTTTCACAAATGTCTGTGACACCAGTTAGTTTTCTTCAGAATTTAGGCTAAATGTTCTGAGATTCGTATTGTGGTTCTGGGAACACATCTATATTCTGAGAAAGACAGGCATTGAGGTTGATGACATCATGGAAGAGCTTTTGCTTCACTTAAGTCAGATTTTTTCACCCTAGGTGCCTACACTGTTGAATTCAACACAGAAGATAAATGAAAGAAAGGGTACCGGGCCTAGATGTGTATACATCTAGACTTTCTTATACACATTTATATTGTGAACTGCTGTCAAAGGATAGAGTTCGCTGAGAATTTTGTGCCATTAATAAAGGTGTCCCTATACACTGGTTTAAAAACACATGTACAAAGTCACCAGGCTTATTCACTGGGCACCCGGGAGTGAGGTGTCACTGAGATGCTGAAGACTGGAACTTGTGCTTTCTACATCACGTATGAAATGCCAAAAAAATCAGGTGTGCAGAAATGCTCCCATTTCCCTGAATAAGACTGTACATTTCAGAGTGTGTTAAAGATACTAATGGATGACCTACAGTGAGCTAAACACTGCAATCTAAAGCCAAGGGCTTTATGTCAGGCTTAGAGATTTTTGAATGGTAACACACTTTTCAAAGAGCCTAAAAGTAATTAGCCTTTCACTCCAAGTTGACACACTTATACTTTTAATATCAGGAATAAGGAAAAAGACTAAGGCTTCTAACCTCAAATCCGTAGCAGCTTAGGCATTTTCACCTCGCTGGTTTTGTTATGACAGCTCTTTGTTTGGCTGATAGTGAGTGGTGTTTTGAATAGAAGTGCTTTTGCTGTTGCTTTGCCACTTTCCGGTAATAAGGGAGGACTTGGAGGTTATGCAGCAAGGTGCTAATTGACATTAACACTCAAGACAGGAAATGCTGACACAATTTAAAATTAACATCCTGTCAATATACTGCTGACCTGTGTTAAACATGTACTTTGTCAAACTTTCAGAATTAGATTTTAATACAGAAACAGAGTAATGGTGGTATTGCTGGTCTTGAGAAAAGTGAATTTAATACACCGAGAAGTCACCCAACTGTTTCCCATTTTAGCTTACCTTTTCTCAAACAAGGAAAGTTAAATTTTGCCCCAAAGGGTCAAATATATGTATAAAGCCATCTAAGCTAAAAATTATGCCGTATTTGTTCATTTTCAATTACTAAAATAAACTGTTCTTCTGTTCTAAGTTTATTTTAGGTGTTCCATTATCAATGACAATGATTCCTGGATATGGATTTTACAAAACACCATGACAGATAAATGGCATAATGTACAAAACTATGTTAGTTGAGTAATTTACCTATAAATTAAAATGAAAAAAAAAAAGGCTGACAAAAAATATACAGCAACAGATCACAAAAGTTACTTACTTGCCAGTGTGTTATTCATTCCTTAACTACAGAGTTTTAAGGATATTTCCACTTATTAGTGACTCCTGGCGTAATGGGAGAAGAAAAAATGGTATCATGGCACTAGTTCTCAAACAAATAGTTACTAGGTGATGTGATATTTATCAATAGTTATTGAAAGGTACACAAAAACTCTTAAAGCACAGTGTGGCTCTGGGTTGATGCTGTACTTTTCCTTTGGTTTAAAGATGACAGTAGCTAATTTTGTGTAAAACTGTCCCATTGACTGCTCGCACTCAAAGCTCTGGTGGTACCTGCAGAGTGGCACACTCACAAACTGTCATGAAGCTTTGAAGAAACAATGGGTGCTGTTCACTGTTGAGCAAGTCGGAGCCTCCTCTTTGGAAAGGTGGAGGGCACGAGACAGAATGATGCCCATAAGAGAAACAGAGCATGCTGGGTGTGGTCTGCTCTGTGGAGGAGGCTGTTTGCTGAACATTAATCAGAGGTTGTCCCAGGCGTTAGGAACAGCGTGAAGAGAGGCACAGAGCCAGGAAAAGGTGATGAGGAAAAAGGAAGCAATTGGAGGAGAAGATTGGGCTGTGTGGAAGGAGGTGGAGCAGGGCAGTTTGAAATGGGAGGTGTTGGTAGGAGCAGACCTGCGCAGGCTCAGGGAGTGTGGAAATGTTTCAGGAAGGTGGTGCAAGCTGCATATCACTCCTGGCAAACTTTCTCTAAGAAAACAGTAAGTGGGTGGCCTGTTGCTGTATGCTGCTTCCCACTGACAGTTCCTGGGAGCGGGCCAATATTGTGTGTTGCAGTTAAGGTTACAGTGAGACTGGAAAAAATATTGGCTGTAGCCCTGGTTCTGCAAATTATTTGCCCAGGGCACCTATTTCCATTAATAACAAAGTGCTCTGAAAGGCGACCATCTCAGTTTGAGTGTGTGAAAAGGGGGAAGGTGCTCCCGCAGGGAGACACTCTCTAGTGGAAAGTGCTTCTTTAGAGCAGCTGCCACATTAGGTGGAAAATCTCTAAAGCAACATCTACTGGGTGATCTTATTCTGTGTTTCAAGGTACTAGTTGAGCATGTAGGAAAGCTGCTCTGATCTGGGGAGGAAGAAAATGAAAATTGTAAATGGAACATATATTGGAGACTTGGACCTTTTCTCTGAAATTATTTGGCAAAGGACTCTCAGAGCAAAATAGTCACCATCAAATGGTCTGTTTTACTCTGTTTTAGTTCTTTCCCCCCAGAAAATTCTTATTTGCTGTTTTTCTGTTATACAAAAGCCAGAGCTATTTCTCAGTAAGGAGCTCAACTATCATGGCCACACTGTGCTCTTGGGGAGAAAAAAATTGCCTTCCACTACAAAATGTTTACATTGGCTGCTGAGGTTTCTCCTGATTTCCTCTGTTGGGAATGAATAATTAGGAAGTGAACTGGGAGGTGAAAAAGGCCTCTATGTGTTTAAATCTAATGTCACAGCTTTCCAAGGACAAAGCTTTTAATACATAGAAAGGTTTCTCTGTCAAGCAGATGAATTCAATGGCTAGGCAAGACAGCAAGAAGAGGAGTCAAACAAAGCAGAAAATTCCCAGTGGGCAGCTTTGAGTATGCACTTATGACAGGTACTGCATGAAATGGATGCAGAGCACACATATGTGGGACACACAGGCAACACACATAAGGTGTTAATAGTCTTAGCTGATGCCAAGGAAGAAAAAGAGCAGACAGGGTCAGCTACTGTTTCCTGAGCTAAATGTTCTTTTTCTTATGGTGGTCAGAGCCAGGGGTAGTTTTACAATGTGCAAAACATGCACTTGTAATTAAAGTGAAACTCACACTGACAGAGAAAGGGGATGGTGAATGTTGACCTCACATGCTGCATCTGTAGAGCATTTGGGGACATATTCTTTCAGCAGAAGTGATATTGGCTTCTGAAATTCTTTTTTAATAAAAGGTGAACAGGAATAAAGTTCTGTGTTAATTTGTATGCATGGCAAGCCATTTCTCAGGAGAAGGCAGTGCTGATGGTACTTTGGAATAGAGAACTACTCCTTTATATTTTTTTAATTTTCCATTCTTCTATTTAAAAACTGGGTTTTCACCATTGCTTGTAAGCAGTGAAAGTTAAAATAGTAAATAGGAGAAAGGGTAAGTAAAACCTATTTTTCCTTCTGTTTGTTTTCTGCTGTTAAGCTGTTCAATACTGCGTTCACATAGCTATTTAGGCAGGTAAGTCCCCAATGTACCTTAGAAACACATCTACCCAAGCCTGGCTTGTAAATTTCTGCAGAAATCTACCCTTTTAGAAGAGACTTGGAATAGGAACCACTGAAAACTTTGATGCATTTTCAGATGCATCTTGGCTAATATATATGGACCTACAGAGAAAAACGTGAAATTTCTGTCAGAACTAGTGTGCTACTGACCCTGAGATGGTGGATGGAAAGACAGTCCATATGAAAACAGAGGCTCAGATCCTCAACTGTTGAGTCCTGGCTTGAGTTGCTCTTTTCTGCTTGCCTGGGGGAAGATCTCTCTCCCCTGGTGTTTTGAATTGAAGATTGCTGGGGAAGACAAGAAAATCTGCCCCCTGCTCTAGCCCTCCTAGACTTTTTAATCTCATGCACTAACCAAAGAATCAACAAGTATATCATCTTCCTTCCAGTGAGATAAGAGCCTCTAAGAAGCAGAGCACTCTGCCTTCCAACAAACTCATGCATAAAAGGTTAATTTAGAGGGTGAGATATCTGTGTATGTTGGACAGATGGGGAGCTGAAGGGATTCTTTTTATTCCTCCCATTCTCCTGGCCTTGGCCAGTGAGTGCAGATTGAATGTATGACTTTACATTATGGAGCACCTCTCCATCACCCAAGCCTTTGTCAATTCACCAAATGTGACAATTACAGCATTTCAGAGATGAGACTTTCTAATCCTATTACTCATTCATCAACCTGCAGATGATAGCAGAAGCCAGATCGAACAGTGCCAAAAGAGCAGTGAGGAGCCTTCTCCAGTGCTGTGAAACTAGGCTTAGCTCAGGCACAATAGGTGTGTAATTTAAGGTTTTGTTGAGCTGAAATCCAATCACATACTTGACTGGTAGATCACAGAAAGACACAGACAAAAAGAATGAGATAATTCTACCTCACACAAACACTTGAATCCGGCTTTGACTTAGTAACAAGTGTGTGATCAACCTTACACTGTTTCTTTTTTTATTTTTTTTAATTTTTATTTGAACCTAGAAATTGGGATGGCACTGAAATACTTTGCCTACTTGGGTGTCAGCCAATAATATGAAGAAAAAAAAAATACCAGAAGGAAATGGAGGTACTTGTTTAGATAAATAAATCTAAAAAGTACAGATACTTACTATATGAAAGATAATCAGAAAATTTAGCTTCCAGGCTTTGCTCAGTGCTATCTTCTCAGCATCTGGTACCTGTTGCATTTTGGAGATGGGGAGGATCTAGCAGAAATATGAGGACTACAAAGCTAAAAAAGAAACCAACCTCAACTATAGGAAGAAAAACTGTACTGTGAGCATTATTGTTCTCGCTTGCTACTAAAATGGTCCTTTTGCATTGTCCTGTTTCAGCCATGGCAGCTCCTGTATGTGGGTGGGTGCTGGGTGCTGCAGCCCTGTGCCACTGCTGGTCACGTAACCACACACGGGACTGGGAGCGTGGAGGAGAGGAACCACTGTCTTTCATGGAAACACAAAAGTGAGTTCGTTCTCTTCTGTGGTTAAAGGTATCGCTTCTCATCAGATAGTGTGTTATTCAAATTGGGTTTTGTAAAGGATAGTCTTCAATACAGGCTACTCTAGGAGTGTCCTTTAATATTAACAAAATTAAGTGTAAGGCATGTCAGTTAAAAGCTTTGGGAAGAAAGCTCCTTGGAATAGGAACTTCCACGTTTACGTCCATCATCAGCGCTTCCATACAGTGCAGCAGTCCAGCTTCTCTAGCCAAGTCTTCTGTCAAGACCAAACTTAAAAAAATCACATTTCCATAGTTTTTTGGTTTTTTTTTTTTGGGCATCTCAAGCTCTTTGAATTGACAAATTCAGTGGGATTAACTGTACATGGAATTTGGTGGTAGCTTGTAGGTGTCATGACACTCAGACATGTATAAACCCCAAACTAGAGGAGACATTAAAAACCTGAGAACAAGCCCACTGCTAGAAAAAAGGCAAAGTGTTTTAACAACTCAGGCCTGGCAGAGGAACAAGCCCTTTAGTGTACTGGTGGAGGAAATATGGGGTTTTAAAGTCTGCAAATCAAGAAATGCTTTCAAGCCACATTACTTGAGTGGATATGTAAGACTCCAAATGCTTTAGACCAAATTACATGGCCAGGGGATCTCTGAGGTGCAACCAGCTCATGAACATGGGCAGCTGTGTGGGGGGCAGCTGACAGAGCTCCTCTGCAGCCACGGGTAACACCTGCACTGAGCCTGTGCCAAGGCAAAACAGCCAATCCCTGGTGTCAGTAGTGTAGTGGGTAGGGCAAAAACCCCAGAAGCCCAGAGATACAAAAAGGAAGGGGAGTCTTGGGCATCAAAGGGTTAAATTAAAGTTCAAAGCTTGGCATTAGTCATGAAATACCAAAATTCAAGCAATGTTTTGCTATTGAAAAAGTAAATAAATTACCAATTTGCAGGATATCAGACTCAGAAGCATGCAGAAACAACATCAATTGAAAGATTTTTTTCTTTTTTAGTAAGTGAATTAGTGGAGAAAAATCCTACAGTGATGAAGCTCATATTTAAACATGACAGAGGGAGATATTTTCAGTGGCTCATAGGAATACAAGGAGATTGAGATATGTTCCAAACACAGGGAAAAAAGAGATATCCACAACACAGTATAATCTGAGAAACTCAAATGGGGTTTAATATGGTTCCCAAACTGCAGAGATCTCATAAACATAGTGATTTCCTTTAGCAGTATAAACTCTGACATTTGACCAGACAATTGCCTTGGGGACATTAGCTAAAATAGCCTCAGCTTTAAAATTGAAATATGAACTTCTAAAGGCTTTGGTAGTTGCTTTCCAGTGACACTGAGACAGCTAACATGACTAGCGGCTGCTGCTGGATATATCAGCATCCCTAATTTAGAAGTAGGCTGGAGATTTTGGCTGTTGAGCTGCAGACACCCTCTGATCTGGAAATGTTTTTTCCCTTTGGTTTGCACATGTGGGTAGCTCAGCTGCCTTTCACCAACAAGAAGACAGGCATAGTTTTCACCATCCTTTTTGCCTGTCAGGAAGCCAAACAGGATTGTCAGTGGTGTGTAGCAGAGTTGGTGTGCAGGGGTGGTGCTGCAGCTCCTGGGGCGTGTGTTCACAAGGGTGATCCCGCAGAGGACAGACCCTTACATGCCTGGGGAGAGCCCCTGCAGGGTAGTACAGAGGCTGCTGTTGCCCTCTGTGTTTTGGGGAGGAGGCATCAAGCACTTATGCTCTTAGCTGGCAGGTTTATTATTCCTTTTGCTGGTAGGACACAGTTTGGGTTCCTTTGTGCTGCAGCCTCAGCTCCTGAGGGGCAGCCCACTGGGGAGCATACCCTGAGGGTGAGCAGCAGTTGCCAGGACAAATGCAATTGTTGGTGGTCTCAGGGGGCTGCAAGTGCTCTCTGTGGGAGCTGTTTGATGTTGGTGACCCCACACTGAATCAGGAGGGGAAGGAGGAAACTGCATTCAGCATTCTCTGTATAAGTACATCTGCTAATGACCTGTGCCTGGTAAGGTGTAAATGTATGCATACAGTCAGCACTTTGGCAAGTGCCCTCTCTTTATAGACATGCTTGCACACTGCACTGTATTTTTATTCAGCATACTCATTTATGATGTTATATTGCTGCAAAATGTTACCTAGATTAACAGAGAAAAAATCAATGCTTTTTGCTGCTGCTGGCTTTTCAATATCCAGGAGCAACTGGAATGCTTTAGACTGTGCAGGTGAGCATTTGCTCACCTGTGTAGGTCCCTGACCCATCTCTCCTTTAGCAACCAAATCAGCTGTGGGGATAACTGTGTGATTTTCCTGCTTTTATCCAATATAATAAAGACAACAAGGTAAACCAGCTTATGGGTCATGCTGTCTACCCAGCCACTGAGTACTTTGTATTGTGTGCTCTCAGTAGAAAAAGGAAGTAAGGACTTCTTTGGTGGTATGGTCTGTTCAACTACATGGGTTCATTCTCTGCACACCAGCTCTGAATGCACCTGGGTGTCTGTGGTCTTCTTCAGGACAGCACATAGTAAGGAGAGTCAGGGGCAAATTTGATATTTTCCTAACTTCTCAAATCAAAACAACCAGACCAACATCACTTCTTCCCCCTTGCTCTCTTCCACCCAGCCTTTGCTTTGCCTTGCCTCCTAAGGCCCTTTGCAAAGCTGTGTGAGCTGTGGGAGACCTGGCTGCCTCACTAAAATCCTGCTCTCTGCAGTAGCCTTTAAAAGGTGAGCCTCCATGGGCCAGCGGTGGGTGTGTTTGCATCACTCTTTTCTTTTTGCCTTCACACTCTTTCCTTTGGTTCCTTGTCAAACTCTAAGAAAAGCTCTTGAGAGCCGCAGAACAGGGGCAGCTTTGGCCCCAAAGAAATTTAAGTAGCATGTTTCTGTCTGTGCAGATCCCAGATCATTGCTGTCTGCTGCTGCAGTGTCAAACTCTGTTGGTTGGTGACTAACAGCAGCAACACTTAACAAAGTTGAGTGAGGATGATGGTTAAGCATTTCTCATCCTAAGGAGCTACTATGGCAGCTGCAGAAGGCTCCTAGAGTCTGGCTGTGCTCTGAATAACCTCTCTCACTATGGTTCACATTAAAAATTTTGATTATCTGTCAGACTGCTGCTCCCCTTCTCTTCAGCTATCAGAGTTGCAACACTCTGTAGAAGTCATTTACTTGCCAGTGGTACTGTTAGCCCTTTGTGAACAATTAAGCTGAGGTCGGAGGTTGTAATATATCAAATTTGCAGACCATATTAAATTTTATTTTCACTGAAAGGAATTTTTGTCTCTTTTATCAGGAGGAAAATTAAGCTGTGAACTGGAATTCCATCAGGCTGTCTACTGTAAAGCCCCGTGGCTTTAGAAAAGGGGCAGTAGTGGTCAGAAATGACACTCAGAAGCTAAATTTATTTCTTTTTTATTAAAAAGGATAAGTTATGACCTGTACAGTATATCTTAAAGAAGGAGGGATGTTAACACGATAAATTGCATCTTTCAATTTCTTTTAAAAAGCCTGATTTTGCCAGGCCAGAGAAGTAGTTCTGGATGGGAGGGAAGGGGATGCTGAGCTACCACTGAAGCTGCAGAGTATGGCCTTCCTCAGCCTCTATGCCTACCCCACCACAGAAACTTCTGGTTTTGGTTTTTGGAAGAAACGTAGAAGGTTCTCTTCTGGTCTGAAAACAGCATGGAATTGTGAGCTAAATATTCTACCTATCCAATTATAAATGAACAAGCAGCTCCGGATAGGTTTTTTAAAAAGATTTTCTGTTTGATTCTGGAGCTGGAAGTTTCTTGAGGTAAAGTTTTTTAAACCTTTACAAACACTCTCAGTCTGGGCCTTTTCTCTCACCAAACCCACTAGAGGTTTTGCCCCTTAGAGATTACTTTCCAAAGTTTTGTTCAAACTTACTGTCTGTGAATTTTTTTGCCATTATAAATATCTAGAATTTCCATTTAATAAATGGAAACAATGTTATTATAAAGACAAACTACAATGAAACCCCGTGTTGGTCACTTGTTTCCAGAGAACAGAGATTTTTGGGATACCTGGTCAGCACCCAGCCAGGCTGATGCTTCCTTTCAGCTCTCTGGGGCTGTATTTTATAAATTAGATTGTCTTCTGGACCTACATGTGCAAGTGTGTGCTTGTTCTCTTCCTATAAGATAACCCTTCCTGTCCTGCACATAAATCAAGGTACATGTGTGAAGCTCAGGAGCCTGCGTGCTGATCTTGTCACTCCTTGCACAACCTGCTTCCTTTGCACAGGTTTGGCCACCTGTGGGTTACACACAGACGTGGTTGATTTTGTGCACAGTGGCTGATGATATCAAATTAGGCTGCAACGATCCAAGAACCTTTTATTTTTCTGTAGGATTAAAGGATTGCCCTGCTATATTTGGCATGGGTTTCTCCTCCCCTCTTTGCTGCACAGTGTTATGTTCCACTCATCCATATCTCCTGTGTTTCCACCCTGAAGAAGGCGGAATTTCAACAGCAAGAAAATGGATTCTATTGTGCTCTGTATAATTTGAAAAACACCCTGTGGGATGAATTGTGCAATTTTAATATTCATTATCTCAAATGCAACAATAGAATAGACCTTAGTAGGAAAGACTGATTAGCAGATTACTGTTCAACTTGGCACATTATTTGATGATAAGCGGGTAAAACAGTTTCTCAGAACCTGAGGTTTTGGTATTAAAAAATGAAATGTAGTGGCTGTGTGGGAGCCATTCTTCAGTAAACATACATGGGAGCTCACAGGCCACGCACAGGTAGAACTGACTTCCTTTGAAGCTCTTGGGCCTTACTGGTTTAGCAGCTGAGACCAAGGGATTTCTGTTGCTCCCTCCAACTCTAAATGAAAGATTGGATAAGGGGAGCATGAAATCAGTCCATAAACTAAATGGTAATGTTTTAATTACAATTCTATTGTTATTCTTCTTATTTGTCTATTTGTAATTGTATAGTTTGCATATTCATTCCTTTCTTTCCCTGAAAAGGTTTTGTTGTTGTGGTTTAGTTTTGTTTGTTTGGCAAAAGTTTGACTCCAAAAAGAGGGTAAACTTGTCATTAAAAGGCTATGAGGGAAAGAAAGAAATAAAAAAGCGGCTGTTTTTCCTACATTCAAAGATTTCTGTGGGATAAGGATACAAGGTGGATATAGTTTTGTAGAAATAGAAACTAAGATTTTTGTAGACAAGAGCAAATGAAATTATGTTTGGCAGCATGATTAGGGAGTGTGATAAAATTTAGCCAAGCAAAAAACTCTTGTAACTGTCGCCAACATGCATTCAAAGTAACCTGATAATTTTTATAAAGGTTGTAGTACTTGACAGTTCCTTTCTTCAAGTGAAGTCTTCTGGGGTATTCATTCTGTTAAAAACTCCAGTGAAATGCAGCACTACATGCTGGCTTAGTTCCTTTCCCATAGAAGACAATATTTAACAAAATTTTCCTTTCTTTCTTTTTAGCAAATAGCATGTAATTAATAGAATTCCAGTTCCTGTGAAAGAGAGAAGATGCTTTTACTTCACACAACCATCTAAGAAAGTAAGTTCATCTCCTTGTAGAAACACTGTCACAGCTACAACCTTCTTGACTAGTTCTTTATGTCCTCCTGTCAAACGTTATTCTTACTACATGGACACTTGTCAAGGTTTTGTGTCAGAATGCCTCAGACTCATAAGAGCCTGCTGAGACAGTGCAGAAAGCTGTAATTTCCATGGCTGCTTTGACAGGAACTGGGACTCTGTCTCTTGTTCTGAGGTCAGGATGGACAGTGTTAGAGGGTTTCTTCAAGCCTAAGCTAAACCCAGGTGTGGGAGGTGCACAGGAACTGAAGCAGCTTGGAGTAGTGCCTGAGCATAGACCAGGACTTGGAAAAGATTGACTTGAGGAACGTTTCCTTTCATGGTAAAGTTAAAGTAACAGTCAATCCAAGCAGCAGCCTCTGATGCCTGCCCACAGTTACAGGGTTCTGTGCAGCTACTACACAAGACCAGGGAGCAGGGGGGGTCCGCTGCAGCCTTCACTCGTGTAACCTGTCTGCAGCTGCCTCTAGAGATGCTGGAAAGCCCATCACAGCTTTTTCCTGGTGCCATCAGATGTTGTGTAGTGGCTAAAAGGGCTGCCAAGGCTGAGAAAAGAACAGCCTACAACAGACAATATTTAATAAGTGCATCCTGAGATTTTTCAGTTGCTTCCATACTTACACATAATATATTTTAAAATAGCTGTGCTTGCCTATCTACTTTTTTTTCCCTAGTTTATGCTGTCTCTGGGCCTGAGAACTTTGTCTTTCCATTGTGTGCTGTCTCACAGACATAGCATAATGAAAAACCAATCCCCTTGCTTCTAGTTAATGAATAGTCTCTAGTTTTTTTTTTGGTTTTTTTTTTTTTTCAGGCAAAAGTGTTAAAGAAAGCCTAGCTTTCAGCTATTAAAAATATTCAATGACATTTATGACAGATTTTCCACTTCTTCTTTCCTGCTGCATATAATCTTTAAGATCATTAAAGGGAAATTCTGAGATTTTCCATGCTCAGAGCTAATGTAGCACTTGTTTCATAATGAAGCTTGAAATGGTGGGTTTTTTCTCTGCACATGATTAATGCTAAAGTCCACATCCTTATCTGATAGAAAACACCAAGAACTCCACTGAAGTAAATGAAGTTAGGATAATTTGCATCAGTTGAGAATGTGGCCCTGTATCTGGCTGACATTATACTGCCTGTTACCATAAAGACACCAGCTGGGGTGCTGTTGTTTCACCCCTACATGGGATAGGAAGGCTCTCAGTGGGGGAGAATGAAAGTGGAGAATGGTCTTTGCTAGCCCAAGTTAGGAATAAGCTGTCTGAAGTATAGGACAATTGAAATAAAAAGAAAAACTCACCATGACATAGTGAGGTGCAACTGAAACGACCTGAACCTTGTGAGGTAGCTCTGTTTTGTGTTACTCTAGAGGGATCAGTGCTCACAGGAATTCCCCCAGCCCATGTCTGTGATGAGGGATGGGAAATTTCTCCCAGGCCCTGGGGTTTTCAGGTCAAACTAAACTGCTTAGGGGCTGTACTCAAAGCCACCTGGAGGCTCTAACTACTACTGTGCAAAATGCCCTGTTCCTCAGGTGGAGCTGGCAGGAACCAGTTCTTCAGCTGCAGCGTTGGCTTTCTATTTGCATTTGGATGGAAACCAAGAGATTGTTTTTTTTCTCTCTGACTTTGAATAGAACTCTCTCTCCTCCTTTAAGCTGCCCTACTTCTTAAGCAGTGATGCTGTTTGTGGTGCTGTAGCTACCTGGTTCTGGGCTTTTGTTTCAGAGCACTTGTGCCATAATATTCCCCTCCGGAGGTGTCTTGCTAGAGGCACTGTCTCCCCTCCAGTCCCGAGGAGAACACATGTCTCTATGGCACAATGGAAACTTCTGGGGTTGTCATTCTGTCCAGCATGACTGAAATAGCTGTAAAATATCATGTGCATTTTTAGTAGGTTACAACTGTGTTCCTTGAGCTGAAGGAAGAGAGCATATACAGCAAAATAGGTGAAGTTTTTTACCCCAAATAAATTTTTGCAGTAGTTTTTCACAAGTAATCTTCAATTAAATAAAACTTTATAAATATTCGATCCAGGCATTGTTTAAATCAGAACAGATTTCCTGTTGAATTGAAGGAGGTCAGACTGGGGCTTCAAGTGAAAGTCAATAGTTTTTAGTTCCTTCCTCCGTCTTGCCCAATCCAGCACTTACACATAAGAAAGTTGGCCAGCTGTGAGCTGGTGATTCAAGAAAGATGGGTATGCCTCAGAAACCATTGCTCCAGCTGTCTCAGGCTGTTCTGGAGAGCCAGAGGCTTGAGCTTTTCAACCCAGGGATAGAGAATTACAAATGTGCACTGAAATAGAAGCCAGAGTTCAGGGTGAGGACACAGTAGAACAAAGACCATTGCTGTGGGAGAATTATAATAAATGGCATGAAACAATGCATGATCATTTCAAATTCTTGCCAAATGCGACTTGTGATTGTCACTTTTCTTGGGAATATGGTCTGCTACAAAAACCAAACCAAACCAAACCAAACCAAACCAAAAAAAAAAACTCCAAAAAAAGAACCCAAACCAAAAAATCCAAACAACGACAAGCTCACCTAAAAACACACCAAACCAAAAGAATCCCCAAAAACAAAGAGAAAAAAAGTGAGAAGCTGGTGATTCTTTGGAATTAAAGGTTTAGGATATGACATGGGGAATTAGACATGGGCCTCCTGTTAGCAAGAATGTTGACCTCCGTGCATCGTTGTGAAAATAAACCCTATCTCCAGCTCAGCTGGATTTTTTTCTTCCACTAAAGAACAAGTATAGATGTCACCAGGGAAGAGAGTAGATCTCATGATTGGAAACTTTTGATGTCATTTTCAAATGCAGTTGTAAATCCGAGTGTTGACATGCAGGTGTCCGCGCCCATAATGTTTACAAACCACGATATGTGTGTGCCTAGTTTTTATGGTGGCAATAAAATATTGCCGAACATTTCACGGTAAATTTTTAGGCTTCATCAATTATTGTGAAAAAGAGGGGTAAAAAGGCAACTTTAGCAGAATTGAGAGTGTAATGCATAAAAAAAGCCTGGTTTTTACCATGGATTTAGAGTCTAAAAGCTGTTCTGCAACATTCTGGACCCCTCAACAATCTTTCCCATATGCATGTACTTTTGGCAGGTAGCTCCACTGAAGTCTGGGCAAGTGATGATGACACTCTGAAGCCAATAGAAGAGTGAGCTGGCAGTAAAACCTAGTGTGCAGAATACTAAACTGGGACACTCAGCATCAAGTCCCATTGCAGCACTGGGTGTGATTTGGATTCTGTCAGCCTCAGTTTTCTCCTGTGTAAACAGCAATGATCTCTTTTGTGAAGTTCTTTGAGGCCTGCAGAAGAGAAGTACTGTAAAAAGCCTTGCTTGCTATTATGCATATCTTCAAAACAAAGCTTAATGCTTCAGCTCTTTGCTGGGTTGGGTGAGTGTGCGGAGCACTTTGTGTGATCAAGCTGTAGATTACATAGGCAGTGGTTTGTAATAAGAGCCTTATCAGTAACAAAAACCCTTCTGTCATTATCAGACAAGCAGCAATCGCATTTTAAAATGGTTGCCAAATGTGTTTATTTGAAGACGGTTGTTTCTACCATGGCTCAAACCATTGTGTGGCAAGTGTTCAATTGCTTCCCACTAAAGCCAACATTTATAGCTTGGAAAACTCTGTTAGATAAATGTCAGTTTCTTCCATAATTTGTGGAATCAATACAAACTGAGTCAAAGAATCACAAACAGTAATGTGAAAATAAAATGATCTGTGTTATGGTTTTTAAGTAAATGATGATAAACTAATAAATGCCATTAGCTGCTGCCATTACTTTGTTGAATTTAGCTGATGTTACTGTGTTGACTTTAAAAGCTATCAGCTTAACTATATAAATCCATTTGACATGTCTTTATTCAGATAAAACTTTAATACTGCAAGTGTAGCAAATTAGATGCAAATGCTCTTTTTATTTTAAGTATATTTAAAGCTGCCTTTTCAATGCAAATTTTACAGGAAATCTCAACAAGCTGGGACAGACATCTTAGCTGTCAGCGTGCAGCACTTTCATTTCGGTCTCAGGCATGGGAGCTACGTTTTTTCCCTGCAGACTGAGATAATTAAAACTACAGAGAGATGGTTTTAAATATACATGATACACAGTTACTTAAATTGTGGGATAATGCGTAAATGCAGTCCTTAACAGTTTTTGATAGCACAACACTGACCAGATAACATAGCAGAGTGGATTCTAGAAAAAAAATCCTTGTGTAAACAGTTTAATGTTTTGGGTTGTTTTTCTTTTTTTTTTTTTTTTTTTCTTTTTTTTTTCCTTTTTTTTTTTTTTTTTTTTTTTTTTTCTTGCTTTTCACTTGAATTATTGTGGAGGCACAGAAATACCAATTCAAAATCTGGTCTGTAAATGCCCTCATTAAAAAGATACTGATACTATTAACTTTTTTTTTCTTTTTTTAATTATGCTTTAACTTCTTTGTTTTTGAGCAGTCCATAACCTCCTTGGAATACATATCTATTTCAGCTTTCATTTGCTGAACCCCCTGAATGAGTTTATCCAAACAATGTGAATTTACTCAGATCTTTTTAAAATCCCACATCTCTTGTGGTTGATAAAGCTGACTTTAGCTAAGAAGAGTTGGATCAGGGTGATTTAAATTTCACAGTGAAAATGATAAGGGCTTTACTAGAAATAATAAGCACATTCAAATACTGTCATGGGCAAACAGTGGAATGTGCAGTGAGAAATTTGGCAAGGCTAGTCTTTTTCAGTGTTGATTTAATGAAGTAATGGATAGTAAAATAGAAAAAAAAGGAGACTTGCATTCAGAGGTAAACTTATGTTAATTCCATATCAGTAGTTTTATAAAGCTTTATTCATTAAAAAGCAGCATTAATGCTCTAATAACTTTTAAAATGTCACGCTGTTTAAAAACAACAAAAACCCCAAGCCAACCCACGAGCTAGGGAAGAAGAGTCGTCTCTTTAAACAGCTCTGTACAAAGTGGCTGAGTGATACCCTGTTATTGTCAGGAACCACATGTCAGTTTTTGAGCCTGAGGATGACTTGTGTTTCAGGGGAAAAAAAAAAAAAAGCAAGGAAAAAATTTAAAAGCTCATATCTATTTAAGCTCCAGGGCAAACGATAATTGTCCCCAGTTAAAATCGTTTTGAACATTTTCTTGTCGTTTTAAAGAACACAGAGCCTCACCTTTCTCATTCAAATGGTGCCGGAACCTGCACAGCCCCAATTGCACAGGAAGGCTTGTCTGGAGACCTTACATTTGCAGGACCAAAAGGATCTCTGAATCCAGAGGTGCTTTTGAGCGATGACGGTTTTGGCCATGGCTGTGGAATAGGGCAGGGAGAGGGGCAGGCGCAGCCAGGAGAAGACAAATTTATTTTTCGAGCACTCTTTCAGATGCTTTATTCCCTTCATTCACAGGGTTTGCGTACGGCAGGGAACCGGGATCCAGAATTAGTGTGCTCTGATGAGTGAAGCATTTGAAAAAAAAAAAAAAAAAAAGCAAATCACTTTCAAGAAGAGGCGAGAGAGAAGAAAAGAGAAGAAACATCACTGTTGCCAAAGGGCTAAGGTTAAGGATCCCTCTGTGCAATTTAACAGTTTTTAATTCCTACATTTTAATGCCTCGCAGGCCATTGTGTCAGTCTACTTTAGCTCCTTCAAGGAGCCATCTCGGTGCTGCCAAGTGGATTAGCTCCCGGAGGAGCGGCCGGCTCCCCCCGCTCGGGGATTGCATCCTTATCCATCACCCCGGGCGCTCGCTGCCCGCGCCCTGCCCCGCGCTCCGCCCCTGGCTCTGGGCTCCCGAACTGCCCGCACCAAGCACTGCCTGACAGACTCTAAGTGGGAGACGCTTTATATTTCACAGGTGCCCCTATGATCTTCTTTTTTTTTTTTTTTTTTTTTTTTTTTTTTTTCCTTGAGGAAGGTGGTAAAAATCTAATAGAAGGCTTCCTTCCATCAGCGCAGAGGAGAAGTGGTCATTAGCAGACACTGAGAGATCAATATTCCTGCCCAACCTTTCTGGTTGCAGTTCCAGTCAGTAATTATATAGCTGTTATAAACCCATGAATATCGTGTGTAAGGCAAAACTGAGCTCTTCAAAACAGCTTGCTTCCATAGTTAATGACTGGAGAACTACAATTGACTTTGTCACTGACAACTTCTCTGTGTTTGGTAAACAGATTTTGTAGGAATAAAATTATTCTAAGGTTAAAAACAAGAACAAAACAAACAAACAAACAAAAAAAAAACCCAACCAAAACCTTATGAGGTAAAATTCCCCCATCCACCATCACACATATTTCCTGAATTTGGTTCATTACTGGACAAGTATGTCCTTTAAGACCCAGAGATTAATGAGCCATTTTACGAGACTAATACATCTTAAATTTTAACACTGGAGTTTGCATACATAATTGTACAATTATACGTTCGTTTAGATTTTTTTAAAGATAACTAATCACAGGTGACTAGAACTGTGTGAAAAGGCAGAATTTATGTTTCTCCTGCTGTAGGAGTACTAAATCATGCAGGAATTGAAATTGTTTTCCATATGACAGATAGCTCAGGCAAGATTAGTCAGTCACTGTTTCAGATATAATGCTTTTTTTATTATGCATACTTGATGTGGGACTATTATATTTGTAACATATATTTCTGCATGCAGCAAATTAACTATTATGTAATGCAAGGACCAAGAAAGAATATCATTAGTTCTTGCTATCCCGCGGTTTTGAGCAGCTGGTGAAATATATACCAGTCATCCAACAGCTAGCTTCATGTTAACATGTATAACAAAGCCTGAACGATTCCTGTTTGACAGAACTTTACCATGTAGTAATAAATAAGGCTGAATTATTGATGGTGAATAACTGCTAATATTATTATGACCTCAATTAAGTGCTTTTTTTCAGACACATTAGCAACAAAAGGTCTTCTCTTTGCTCGTTGCTGGTTTTTTCAAGTTCCACTTTGCATTAAAATCGAATTGATCAAACCTATTTGCCATTTCGCTGTAAGTGGGTAACCATAATGGGTAATCTATCAGCATGGTGCTCCCCTTAAAGCTATTAACACCTTTTGTTGTTTTACTCAAGTTTCTAAACGTGCTGAGAGGTTCAAAAAGGCAAACCCTACAATCTGTTAGGATTGCACAGAGCTGTGACTTGTGGCACTCTTTTAATTACCATACTTTTTAAACTCTACGGTTAAATACTGATATTTCTGACACTAAGTAATTCTTTATTTACTTATGAAGCTGTGAGACAGCTAAATTAAAGCTGATTAGCAAGATGGCAGCTCTGCTGCTTGCAGCTGAGGTGAGTATAGCTGCAGCATGGCATCTCCCCTCAGCTCGCTGCTTGACTCTCAGTCACTGGGGCTGAGATCACTCAGCAGCAAGACAAATAAAGGGAGCTTAGAGTTTTTTACCCTTTGGCAAATTGGCAAATTGTGTTAGTTACATGGATATGTGTGTACAGTGCAGAGCAGGCTGCAAGGGAGCTTTATAAAAGGCAGAAGGAGTTAATTTCTAGGGGCAGGCTGTGTAGCGTGCATTGCTTGGGGAGTTGTGGGATTACACTCATTAAAAAAAGTGAAGAGCTAATGAAATAATCAGAGGAAGAGTGAATAAACTGGAGAATACAAATATGGACCAGCTGTCTCAGCAAGGTTGTCTCTTCTTCCACTTGAGTCTGTTGAAGACGGCTGCCCTTCTGTAACCATTCCTCAGGTTTGAGCATCTGGAATTTTGGAGCTGCCGTACTAATATTTGTACAAAGCTGAATGACAAAAGCCAGAGGAAATTCCTCATTTACCTGCTCAAGTCAAGTCTAGGCCAAGAGCCCTGGTGGTATAAGGCTAATGCAATGGCTAACTCAAAGTATGTGGTGCCTGTGTTCATCAGCACAAAACCTTGGTAATGTTCTTGGTGAAAATCTCAACACAAAAGCCTGGACAGAACAAGCGGAGGAATCCTTTATTCCTGCACATGCTCGTTTTATTTATAAATTTTCTTTTTACTTTGTTGCTTTTGGGGTTTTTTGTGCATGTGTGTGTGAAGGTGATGGTATTGTAGTTTGCCCTTGTTTTTGTTTTGTTTTTAATCTTTTCAGTTCTGTCGCACCTCCGGTACATTTAATGAGCGTGTCCTATGCATGGAGAAACCCAGCTGGAGATGTGCTCCCTCAGTGGATTGCATAATGGGAAGGAGCTGCTGTCAGCCCAGAGCAGAGGCTCCTGTTCCACTGTGGGTTCAGGAGAAGTGGGAGCACCTCGGTGAAAACCTCTGTACAGGGTTTGTACACTGCACGTGTGTTTGTGGGAGAGCACAGTTGATTTTCCATAATAGGCAAAGGAGAATGTCCCTGCTTAACAATCGAAATGCAGCCTTGGGACCATGCAAGCCTGGTGCCTGTGACACTTCCTGAAAGGGTGAGAGTCTTGTGAGTTCATTCATAACTATTCTTACATCAAATTCTCTCCTTAATTGCAGTGTCATGAATGAAGGCAGAGATCCCAGTTAATTGCTGGCACAAGAAGAGTCAATGGTACTGATTTAAGTCAGATTACACCATTTTTGATGTTCTTTGGGCCCTTTTGCTTCTACTTACAGAGTAGTCAAAAGCAGGGTGAAATGTAGAAATATTTGTGTTGGCTTCAAAACATGATTGAAGATAAATTGCTGTTAAGCTCCATTTCTGTCTAGCTGTTGATACATGTAATATGGCAAATTAATTAAGAGCTTATACTTACAATATATAGGGATTCAATTGTTTTAAAGCGGTGGTTAGTCTTTCAGCAGCTAGAGGATACACAAGCCTGAGTTATTTTAGTAGATCAGTGCTTCCAGAAGCATATGTTCAGTTTACTACACTTGCAGTTTCTTCATGTCAATCACCTTTTGTGCATTTTTATTGTGTGTTGAACAAACCAAAACTGTCCTTTGCCCATTTTATGAGTGTTCCGCAAAGCAGGGAATGAAGTGGGTTGATGACAGCTCATCCATCTCACTGTTTTTGAAAGGGATTCTCCTACTGGACATCATGCAGAGCAGTGCTTTTTTGAAGCCCACCCACCTAGTACTAGTCCCTCTTCAGACGTGGTTGTATTTCCCTAAGGCACTTCTTGGAGTGGTAAATGTGCATCATCAAACAGCTGATTTCTTAATGGTATATAGTGATGTTGACTTTCCTGATGCTTCAGTTGCTGTTGTCTTAATGTAGGCTGTCGCTCGTATGTCAGCTGGAAACAAAAATCAATAAGCAATGAGAATGGGAGTGAAGGGAAAAGAAAGAAACAAAATGATGAACAAGAATTCGGTATCTTCCCTCATAAACTTTATTCAGCTGGTGTGTGTGTTTTACCATTTCACAGGATCTGCAGATAATCCCCAGTCTTTCAGAGTCTCAGAACTCTTCCCATTTTATGAAGAAGGAAACTAAGGCACGGTGGGCAGAAATTGCTCCAGCTCCTCAGATTTACCTCCAATAAGCTGAAATAATTTGTTCAAGGGCACTCAGAATCTGGGTAATTATTCATGTCGACCAACTCCTTGTTCCCAAACCATCTGTACCCAGGCTTCCCAGGCCTATGTGTTTTTGAGGGTGTGACACACGTATTTAGTCAGCCGGCAATTTTAAAGAAAGACACATCTTATTATTTAAGAAAAATATTAGAGGCGTCTAGCATGCTCTTGATGCTGTCTGCTCACATCGTTTGCCCCTGTGTAGGTGTGTGAGGTGGGCGGCGGGCAGCGTCTCGTTCCCCCAGCAGCGGTCGAGCCGCAGTGTTTCGGGCAGCCCGCGCCGCCGGGCGGGGCCGTGCGCGGGCAGCAGCGACGGCGAGCGGCTGCAAATGACCGGCAGCGCCGAAAGCCCGCTCGGACCGTACAGACGGGGAGGGACATCCTTAGTGAAAGCACCGAGGCGGCCACAGCTGTGATTGAGTGCTCGGCCCTTCAGTCCCTACTGCTGCGTTCGCCGCCCCGTAATGCGGTATTGTTTACTCACAATTAAAGTCTTTACCGTTAATTTCACTCTCTGACGCTGAATTGGTCACACGGCCCCAGCTGCCGGAGCCCAGGCAGATGTGCTCTGCACACTTGTGTGAGCAGGGCTGGGGCAGGCGGCAGCTCCCGGCCCCACCCGGCCGCCGGCGCGGAGCTGCGGCGTGGGAAGCGCTGATTCTTGTCAGCCTAAATTTCACACCGGAGATAACAAACGCTTGGAAGCCAGGCACTGCTCGGAGGAGATAAACACATTTTCCCCCATTAATTAAAACGTATCTGTAAATTTAAGCGGAGATGGTGGCTATAATAAGTTTTGAACCGGTGACAAATGTCAGCAGCAAAAGGCCTGAGATAAGACTGTGTCAGGTCCCCGTGCGACGATATGTGTGTGCCTTCACCCCTAGCAAGCTGGAGCATCACACGGGTCAGGGGTTGTGGCTGACACCAGGCAGTTCAAGTAACCTGTAACAGGGATTCTGGGGAGCTAGAGAAAGCCCTACGATAAGTGTGGTTTGTGCCCATCGCGTAGGAAAGTTGGGGGCTGTCAGTGATTTTGAATATTTGGTATTTCTCTAAACTTCTCTCTTGATTCTTTGGCCTCAAAGAAAGTACTTCAATACAAGCTGAGTCTTTGGTGTGTCCAACGTACCTATTCTGAAACTGAAATGATGTCAGCCTCTAGAATATTAGTGGATTTCTTTATAAACTTCCTTTGTTCTCCCTCAGCCCTTTGCTGGTCAGGGACACTCTAGGCAATTATTTGAAGCATCCCTAACCTATTCTGTGTGGCGTGTAATTATTTCTGGTACAATGTGTGGGTGTGTTTTATGTTAAACACAAGAATGTTGAAGAAAATTGGGAAGAAAGCGGCAGTGGGATTCCATTCCTTGCTGGAGGTGGATACCAGAAATAGTTAGAAGTGCCTGGTTTTGCCTCAGTCAATGCTAGAATTGTCTTAGCTTTTCTTCCCATTCTTTTCATCAAGGTATGTGATATATTATTTGGGTCCAGTTTTGCTAAGTGGACTGCAGCTTGGAGATTCTGGCTGGAAGCTGTTTCTGGCCTAGCTGTCCTGGTAGCTGCAATATTTTCTCCTTGAAGAAAAGAAGAGACAGGAACATGCCTAGGAATGTGCATCCAGCTTCTCCTCAGGAAAAAAATGTATCTTTCATTCTTCCTTTACCATCCCTACTGACCTTGCCAGAAATGTTTACCATGGAGGTAGATTTGTGTCTTCTTTGGTGATAAAGACCATCTCATTCAGCTCACCTGCTGAGAATTCAAAGACTTTTGGACACTCCTGACTTGTTACTTGTTTAAAGCAGTGACTGAAACGGGCAGGTCTGCTGGTCCCCATTTGGATCTGTGGGCCACCCATTCTGGTATTACAGAGAGATGGTTTAATTTAAATTTCTGGGTATTTGTGTACCAAAACAGGAACTCCATCTCTAGTTCTTTGGTTTAAGGCTCTGTGACCAGGTCTTTAGGACTTATCTAGTTGGTTATTGGGTATGAAGTCTTACTTTGTTGGTTGGGTTTTTTTCTGGTTTGTTTGGGGCTTTTTTGGTAATATTTATATGCATGTGACTATAGGAGCTACTCAAGAGAGCAAATTCTGTAAGCCTTTTCTGATGGAGTCAGCGTGGTTTTATGAGGCATCAGTACAAAAGATGGCAAAATAAATTAAAACAGTATACATTCAGAATCCCTCAATTCCCCTAGATGTTGGTGGGAGTCAAGTGGTCATTCTTAACATCTGATTTATTTTACATTTTTTTTCTTATATTAGATTAGCTCCTGTTACATACTAATTATCTAAAATATTATTATATGATTTGATACTATTTTCAACTCAAAACATGAATAAAGTTAGTATTTCAATTATTTAAATCTAACTGTATTAATGATTCAAAATGAACATGTTATTTGATCAAGTTCCTTATTTCTGTAATTGCAGTATATCCACAATCATGTTCAAACGTCTTTAAATTTATTACTAGACAAATACATTGTGCATATTTTTGTCACAGAATTGATCATAATGTTGAAACTTTTATCTGGAACATAGGTGGCTTATTTCAGACTGTCTAAATAAATCAAAATATATTGTGCCTTTTCTTGTAAGGCAAGTCTTATAAATACTGTACAAATTTAAAATCTGGTTCCAATAAGTGGTTGTGTTGTGCTGATTTGCCTTTTAAATTCAATTTTGGTGAAAAACAGCAAACAACTACTTATTTTTGCACTCACTTTCCATGGGTTTCAGTTTTTAAAAAATGTGTAAAGATCACATGAAAAGAGTAAGTTGCTTGCCTTGCTGTCCTCTAATTTTGTGTCATGTGTAACTTCTGCTCTGTAAGTTGTCTTTTCATTCACTTTCAAATCTAAGACAGGGAATGAGGTGCAGTGCAGGTACCACCTATGCTGTGTCAGTTCACTAAACCCCAGGCTGTGGTTTAAAGTAAGCAAGGTATTCACTAATTTTAGTTTCTGTAGAGTTTGTAGGATGATCACTGGCCTATTGTGGATTCTTAGGGGTTGTATCTGATTTGAAAATACCTCCTCTCTCTTCCTAAGTGTATTCCACTGAGAGAGCAGGTATTTATAGACCTCCTGCCCATCAGTTTCTGCCTCTTAACATCATGTTCGTGATGTTTTGTTTTTTCATAAGTTTATGATCAGTCACCTAAAAGAAGTGATACCGCCAACTTTCCCTGACTGGGAAGTTGACAGTGTGCACTACACACTTGTCCCTTGGTGGTGTATTCAGCAGTGATAACTATTTTTTAATACTATCTGTGTGATTTAGCAACCTAAGTGGCATTTCCTAAAGTGACCGTAGAACGAGACGGTCGGTGGCTCAAAGGCTGGAGCTCCTGGGCAGCTGTTGCCAGCTGTGCCCGCTCCAACCACTGCCACGGAATGCCAGGATCTGCCCTCATGGGACACGGGCAGCAAAGCCACTGCTGTGTCAGCCCCTCTGCTGTGGGACAATTACGGGACATTAATCCTTTTGAAATGCCCTTGCTAATTCTTGCAGTTTTGTTCCTGTGAGCTCCGAGTTTCTCCTCCCTTGAAGCCTACACATTTTATTAGGTATTGTAAGTGGCTACACCTGCAGTTTTAGATGACTAACACAAATGTTATAATGGTGGCGATCAGTCAAAGAAAAAGTTCAGAGTTCAAAGGTCGGTCT
Organism: Vidua macroura; assembly: GCF_024509145.1. Lineage (NCBI taxonomy): Eukaryota > Metazoa > Chordata > Aves > Passeriformes > Viduidae > Vidua > Vidua macroura. The sequence goes on from NC_071581.1 coordinate 12,621,264, forward strand.
TTTGTAACTGGCGAGGAAGAGCTAGTGGATAATAGCTTGTTAATGTTATTTACCTCATTCAGCTAAAAAACTTTCTGTTGTGTAAAGACATTTACGTGGGCAATTCTGGGCATTGTAATTTGAAAGGGGTTAAATTATTCTGTTTTGTCATTAAGTGATCCTTGATTGGCAATCCATTACACAATGGGTGATCATTAAGGAAAGGCCATAAAACTGTTACACCATTTAAGAATGAATGGTGAATGAAGCCAGATATCTCCAAGACCCGTCGTCCCCCCAGCCCCCAGACTACAGCTGCTGGCGAAGCAATTTAAAGCAGAAAGGACTTGGAACAATTGGAACAGTCACTTATTCCCTAATTTTGTTTTGAAAATATTTACACTGAGGTGAACAGTAGATAAGCCTGCTTATGGTTACCTAGAGTGTGTTTGGTATTGTCAGGTCTCCTGATTTTATTGTATCAGGGTAAGCATGAGCAGGGTTGTTCTGTTTAAAACAATCTGGGTACTGAGACTGCATCAGAACATTACAAATGAAAACAAACCATGGTATATTAATTTCGGAGAAATTATGAAAATGAGGCAGAAACCCAAATCAAAGAACTCGAGAACTGGCTGACACAGAAGGAAGTGCAACTTGCTTGGAGAAATTGCCTCCAAATCCAGATGTTAATGGTGCTCTAGGCCGGAGCCATGGCTTTTGTGGGCCCTAGGCTGATGGCTGCTAATCAGACCCAGATGTTTTCAACCCTCAGGTTTCTGTCAAGGGACATGACAGGCTTTTCAGTCTACTGTAAATCACTTCAATTGCTGTAATGTTTAAGGTAGGCCAGAGCCAAGATTGTTCAGTACATACTTTTTAGGCACTGGTTCTGCTGTGGTTGGACCTGTGTAAGTAGGGCTCCTGTGCTTTTCTCCTCCAGTATAGTCCTGGCTCCTGTCCAGCCTCCCTGATCTATTTCATCCCACTAGAGGAGCAGGAAGACACAGGGGAGGAACATGTGACTCAGACAGGACAACTCTCTGGTCTTGACTTGCATCAAGTTAAGTTGTCATAGGACCAAAATGAGGAAGTTCTCATGCTGTAGCAAACTAACGGCTTCCAGCCAGTTTTACCTGACTTTACCATCCTCAGCCTTTGCAGTTGCAATGCTCTAGGTCACCCCTGGGAACTGGATTTTCCATTAGCTGTCCAGATAGTTTCACCCATACTCTTGGGAATGGTGATTTTTCCATGATTCAGAAGCCAATGTAGTATTTAACTAAAACTGCAGAGCTAATTAACTGCTTAGTTGCTTCTTTATATTCCAATTGCAATTGTAGCTCAACCCACTTGAGAGAGAGCCTGTTACGTGGTCTGCAAAGAGACTTATTACTTCAACTACAATTAAAGACAGGATTCGTTCCCAGTAATTAAAGATGTGCTGCTGCAAACTGTGAAAGCAGGCTATAAACAGCCTGCTGTGTGCTGGGGAAACTGTGAGCAGAGGCAGGCAGGCTCTGCCTGAGCTTTTCAAACCCCCAGATGCAGTTAGACACCCGGTCTGCAAACACTCACTCTTTTGCTTGACTTGGAAGGATCCATTGTCTTCAGGGCCTTTGGAGAGTATCATGGTGGCAAGTGTACGAGATCAGATGTTATGCTGTAAATCTGGCTTTAAAAGGGGAAAAAAGAAAGGAAATAGGAAAACATCCATGTTTTTACATTGAAGTTCCAGCCTAGCAATAGTCAAAGATGTTTTGAATAGCAACAGACAAAGCTATTTTAATACATTCTGTGTATTTTCCGACATCTGAATTGCTCTTTAAACTTGTACTAGGTAAATGTTACTCAGTTGCCCTTTTAGAAAACAACAATTTGACTTTTTTCCCCTCTTTGTATTCTGACAAATATTGGTCTTGATGAGTGTTAAGGGAGTAAAAATGCTAAACATCAAAGTGCTCATTATCAACCAGCCAGCTGCACTCGCCCCTGCACCTCCTCATCACATACAAACCTGATCTTTTCTGTGGGGACCGTCTCCCCCAGAGACACAGAACAAGTTCTTCTCTATGCTAACAGTGCACAACATTGTCAAACGATGTGTAATGATTTTATAATGTGAACTAATGCCACTAGGGACTGAACTGAGACTTCTGATTTCATTACACTCAGTTCTGAGACTGGTTTGGAATATGAATTTGGGACAAAGATAAAAGGCTATGTTGGTGTCCTTTACCTATTAACCCTCTACCAGTATTACTTGACATGGATCCAGACAAGGATCCCACCTCATATATCTCAGGGAAAAATATTTGTGATTGTTGTGTATTTCTATCAAACACCATGAGTGCTAAAAAGTACCTTTTACATCGTTGTGCCATGATTGAAATCTTAGCACAAGTCAGAAGAAACTTCATCTTTGTGTCAGAATCAGCCCCTGGCTGGACGAGATGATGTTTCTGAAAGCTGCTGTTGGTTAACATTGGTCTGTAGTTTTTGTGTTATAACACTTAAAGGTGAGATTTTGTTCTTTGAGTTTGTTTGTAATTAAAATAGATGTATTAGTTAACCTTTACTTTATAGGTAGCTCCAGAAACATAAAGGCAATACACTGTGCACTAGATTTATGATCTATTTTGTTGAACTGAATAAAACCTTTTTATACAGTGACAGAAACATAACTAGAGTAGCAAATGGTGTTCCTTTACCTATTAATATCTGTGTTACCGTGAAGCCTAGGATACCTGTCTGATTTAAGTTATTTCATCTTTCTGTGTCCTAGGAGACTGTGAAAAATAGAAAAAATGCCATAATATTTTTCTCCAGAATGGATAATATGGGAATTAGCTTCCTTTTTCATTCTGATGTAAGGAAAAAAAAAAAAAAAACAACAAAAAACCAACCCAGGCTTTCAGTCAAATTCTCATCTACTGTAAGTATGTCTGGTTCTATTGTTTTCAAGACGGTTTATCCCATTTGTACCAGCAGAAAATGTAGGCCATGCTAGTGACAGCAGGGAGATGAACACCCTGAGTCTCCAGCTAATTTTCAAATGTAATCTACCTGCTAATGTGTGATATGGGAACTAAGTGTCCTTTATATACTCTTAAAGCACTTCTGATGCAAGAGGGATAGAAACTAATCCACCTTCAAAGGTAATTATATTGGGAATTACACTACTTCATGCAGTAAACTGTATTCAGTACCCTGCCCTTATTTTCCAGCTCTACACCATTGCCCCTATTTTAGATATGAGTAAGAGTTAATCATAAGTCTATTAAATTCAATATGTGAAATGGAAAAGAGAATCCTTGCAAAGTTGTAAAAGCATCTAAAATATAAGTGGTGATTAAGCTTGTTTCCTCTTGTGCTTATTCATACTGGACAAATGATTTACTTTCACCATCTAATATATTTAAACTATCTTGGTTGTAGGGGTCACAGCTACTGTGAGATGGGAAGAAAGACAATACTAATCAAAAGTAAACCATGCCACTTTTTTTCTCTAGTGCCGCTAATCTTAATTGAATCAATCTCGTGGCGTATGTTGACAGTGAAAGATTACTCGAACCTGGAGGCCAAGCTGGACAGAGCTTCCAGAATAAATAAAAAACAAAAATCTTCCTTAATCATTAATTTGTTCATTCACTCCCATTTGCTTCCATTCTTCAATGTCTTAGAAGACGTACCCCATGCAACCTTCCTCTTTAGCAATCATTTCCAAGTGTTCCTCCCAATAAGCTCATGTGCTTTGGAAGAAACTAATTTGCCTGAAATGAATACAGCAGAGATTTTTTTTTTTTTAAGAGAAATGTAGTTGGATTTTATAGAATTGAGCATTTTTTGGAAAAGGATAGCATTTCTAATGAATTGCAACAAAACCGAGTTAATTTTGGAACTGAAATATGTCCTCTTAGAGAATATTAGGTAAACCCTATTTTGCCTGGAATGGAGTTGAGGAGTGGTTTATAACATATTCATGAATTCACAATAGCTCTAGTCCTGTGAAAATAAGGCAGAGAGGTGAAAATCCTTTGAAGTTCATGGAAAAACTAGAGAACTTCGTGTAGGCATCCTAAGGATTCCACAAAGCTATAATTATAACAACTAATAAATGGTAATATTCTATCAGACTAACTTTTCCTCCAGGATTTTACTGAATTTGGTACTGTTTGAATGCCACTGTTGACTGCTACTTTAATTTTATCATTATTTTTTTGCTAGTGAACAATAAGACTACCTGCATACTTAGTGGATGAGTTAGGATTTCTGATCAGGCCTTCCTATCTGCAAATGTTTGTGTTGGCAGAATTATGAATGTGAAAATCTTAAAAACCTAAGACCTGGAAATGAAGTCTGAAAGGATCCTTGCAGAATCAGGACCTTAAAGTCTCTCTGGAGATAAGACTAGATTAAATCTATTCCTTCTAACAAATAGTTTTAATTAAATAATGTTGGTAGGTGTGAAGTTAAGGTTTTGATGAACAACACTGTTCATATTTTGTGTAATCCATTATGAGCCCATATAATTTAAAACATTGCTATATTGTGCATTAATAAGACTCATATGCAATTAGATTGTATTTGATGATAGAAAGCAGGTTTACTGGTGAGGTGCAATAAAATCTCTAACATAATAGCAAAACCTTGCTAGAGATGTAATGGTTTGTGCTGAGTATATATTGTCTACACAAAATTTAAATATAAGAGTATATAAATAACATCCACTTATTTTCCTAATACATTTATTCTGTTATAAAGTAACTCCTTTTTATTATTCCATTGTATTTGGGCATGTGCAAGAATTAGTCCCTTAAGAGACATAGACATTTAGGTCATTTCTCAGGGGTTGATTGTGCTTTGTAACTTGAACTTCTTCCCAAAGCAAGGAAATCCCTTTTACTTTCTTATTCTGTTACTGAAAAAAACAGATCAAATATATTTCTCAAAAAAAAAAAGAAAAACCCTTTATGTTTTAGTAGCCTAAGTCAATGTCACTTACAAAACTACCCAAGAAATTAAATAGGAAATCCCAAACCTTTCAAATGACAAATAATTGAATCCATATTTAAAATCAAGAGAGCGTATTTAGTTAAGTTCCTGCCTAAAGCCTACTCTCTTTAAAAGCACCATCTTGTTTTATTTTGATGTATATCTTTACAGCAGAATAATTAGCATTTTGCAAATCAGTGGTGGTGAAGTTGTTCACATTATTGTGAGGGCAATAAATCCACATGCACATAGTTTTGTATTATAGAGATCGTTTAAGTGAGTGTAATTTTAACATTTTGATGACAGTTTTAGGATCCTACCAAGCAGTGATAAAGCTCGCAGTTATACTATGTGATAATTCTGCCTTTCATTATGAGGCAGTTTCTCCACACTAAATCAGGCCAAGATGCAAGCTATTATCCCTGGGCAAAATTCATTCATTATGCATGTATGTTATTCCTGAAATTATTGATAACACTTTTCATAATAGTTATTTTTCATTAACTAACTTTTGCAGCTATATTAGTATTTACAATATGTTTATTAGTCTTGAGTTTTTCTTGAATAATAAATACAACCTCAGAGCCTCTTATAGTTTCTTAAAGTTGAAAGTTCTCGTCAGTTTTGATGTTGTAAGGCCACAGTGCAGTTGTGAAGCACTGAATTAAGCTGTGTTTAAGGAAAGCATTAGAAAGAGGGTAAGGAATGTCCTATGCACCACTGCAGTTAAAGACACAGCCCAGAAACCTTTGTTTGCCATAAGGAAAGTAGGAAATGAAGCTGCTGAAGCTGATTACATTTAATGAGTGTAAACTTGGTACCAGGTTTGTCATCTTCCCTTATGCAAAGATCAGAGAGAGGAGTCAGGGGCTGGAGCCCTCATCAGCTGGGAATTTCAGCAAGGCACAAATTGGGCTTTGCTACCAGAGATGCTAATTTGCAACACAGGAATTAAAGCCCAGGCTATACTTTCAATGGTGCCTTAGTCATGTCTGAGGACATAAGGAGAAGAAAATTCATCAGTAATATATTTTCTTACCTGTTCTTCCATTGCCTTACTCTGGAGATCATTGTGGTCTCTAATTAACTACATTGGAAACCAGCAGTTTTCAGGTGGATCTCACTACCTCTTTCTCTTTGGCAGAGGTTGCATATAAGATGATGCCATTTGGCCTTGTGAAGCCTGGCTACAAGAGAGGCAACTCAATAGCATAAGAGGCAGCATGGCATAGGAGGAGGTTTCTGTATTAGTGGGTCTGGATGGAGTCCAGGATACATCCTGTATGTTGACAAGGCATTGCTTCTGTGCTGTGTGAAGCCAGAGCTGAGGACAAGGAGGTGCAGTGCAGCAGCTTGTGGGACTAAGGGAGTTACACATCACCTTTTTTCTCCTGGAACCAGTAGCCATTCCAGCTCCAACTTCCGTATGTCCTACAAGATGCCTTTATCCTACAAGATGCCTTTATCTGTTCCCAGCATGCCATATTTTGGCCTGGATTTGTCTTCACTTAATTTCAAGGACTTTCTATGACTATAGAGACAGTCTAAGGCAACCAAGTTCACCATGTAGGGAGCTAGCTGAGAGTGTGCATCTGAGCTCTTTCCTTAGTGTACTTTCTTGCCTCCTGGTCAGGGATGTGTTTGAAATGAGACAAGGGTGGGAAAAGAGCTGGTGGGGTGGCAAGAGGAGGCATTTCCCCTCACTGGCTGAGTGGCTTCTATACCTCCTTCACATTCACGGAAAAGAGTAAATATGAATGGAAGTGAAAGTCATCCCTCAGCAGGTCCCTGTATTTCCTATATCTCATGTCTATTTTTAACAAGACACAAAACAGCTGATGCAAGATCAAGCAGAAATAGTCAGTGTTACCCCAGATAATCAAATAAAACCAAGAAAAGGTCTAGTATTCATTAAACATTTTGTTATCTTCCAGCTGTATGAAGTGCTTTCTTTGGGGAATAACTTCAGAGACTTAGATTTTCATGGTTTGCTAACTGTAATAAATAAATCTGAATAAATCCAAACTTCAATGCCAAGGACTGAATCAAACCTTCTTATTTTTATAGTGAAAGTATCCTAGCATTAAAAGGCTTAGTATGTTGGGCTGTTCTGTTTAATAATGAGATGAGAAAATGGTGCAGATGAATGTAATGGTAACTAAAAAATACTAGAACTCTTCTTTAGGTTCCTTAAGGAGGTGGTTTGAAGTTGCATGGTCAGACTTTTTCCTCACATGACTAATCCACTCTCCTGTGACCTGTCTTTAGTTTGATATTGAATCAGGAACAAGAACTGGAGCTTCAACTGACCCCAAACATTTAGTTACATTAATCACAGGGCATTTTTGGACTCTGAGCATACTGAATGAAAGACACTTTCTTTGCGAGACATTGATCAAACAGTCTACAGGTATCGCTACATCGAGGCACATTAATCATCTGGTGCATTATCAGTTCCACCAGGAGAATATGTAAATGTGATTCCTGTCAATGATAAGGGAAAGCAGAATTTATTTTTAAAAGTGGTCCTTCTGGAGCTGTTGATATAATCTTACCTAAGACAATAGGTTGCAAAGATACATTTCAGCAGAGCTGCCAAAGAACATAAAGAACAAGCAAATTAAAGCCACCCATAAAAAAAAAAAAAGAAAAAGGAAAAAGACAGTGGCTATACTTCAGTCACTTGCAGGAATTGCTGTTCCACAACATTGTGGAGGAGACTTTTTCTGCTTAATAAAACAGGGCAGTTTCCTGAAAACTCTTATAATTGTTTTGTAACCACAAAAAGCTTTATTTAAGAGTGATACTACTCTATTCTATGCTCCAGTGCTCTTGCCCTAGAATACACCTGTGATATACTTGCCTCATGGCTGAGGATGTGATGCTCATACTGACTGTGAAACTCTGAGGCAATGCCTCACCTTCACACATGGCTCACCTTCACTCATATTAATGGGGCTGCCTGGCTGAGGGTTGCAATGTGCATCTTGCTGAAAGCATTTTTTGCATACATCTCCTTATAGAATTGATTCATTTACTCCAATTTTTCACAAGAAAGAAAGGAGTTTTACTTTTTCTGTCTTTCTTCCTTACTTCTAAACCTATGCCAAATTAGTACATGCAAATATGCATTCTGTCAGTGTTGGGGGTGTGAGGACATATTTCAGGCAGAAGTATTTTTTGAAATCTTATCTGAGAGAATTAGAGACCTAGGGCAGGGAAATTAGTAGAGACTGAATACATAAAATGGTCATATAATTTCTACTTCTTGTCTCTTTAGTGTTCTTTTCTACTTTCCCAGCATCTTTGGACTACAAAAGTGAAACAAGGAGTCCTTTGAGAAGATAAGAGGATTTGCCTGTAAAGGGTATGGCTTTTGCTGGTTTTTGGTTCCTGAAGGCTGGAAGAAATAGAAGAAATGCAGTGCAATCTGTGTGCAAAGGCTGAGAACAGAGTTTGCTTTGGGTCTAATCTTGGCTCTGTCCAAGTCAGGAGGAAGTTCTGCAACAGTGCAGGATCACAAAATATTTTAGGAATTTTTAAAGAGTTTGAAGGCAAAATGGGCTAAATTTTAAAGATTTGGGGGAATAGGGCTAGAAAGTATTTTTGAGGGATTAGGATTATATAGCCATGTAATTAATGCCTCCTCATCTTGTAACTGATAGCAGGTCCATGGGGTTCTGGTTTTCTCTCCTTACAGTACAGCATTTGGCTCTCTCTAATGGTCAGCATTATGGTTCTCATTTAAATGTGGAAGAGTTAGGAAAACTTGATAGCAATTGCAATATGGCTGTATAAACACAGGCATGATTGACTGCATATGCACAGTGCTGCCTGGGTAGCCAGCAGAGAAAACAAACTACAATTTCTGCACATGCAAAAAATCTCTCTGAATGTCCCTCCTTTTGTATGTTTAATACTGCTTGTCATCATACTGCAACAGTGTGCCCTTCATAATTATATTTACATATCTTTGTAGTTTTTTCCAAGGTCAGAGGATTATGTCTGCACATTTCAATAATTAGTTATACAGTGTATGGTAAGTGTCTTATGGATCCCCTTTATCATATCTCTGCACTGTTGAGCAAAATCATAACAGAGTTCTTAAGTGAAAGTTCTTGTTGAAATGCAGGAGTTTTGTAGACATGTCCCCAGCTCCCACTGACTAACGTAGAGGAGATGCCACTGTGTCCTTGGGATGCTCAGTATGTAGCTGCACCTGCATGGATAATGCGGTTAATGGCAATTTAAGACGAAGCCTTAAAAGTTTTAGGTTTACTTTTTAAAGATAAGAAAACATACAATATTTCTGGGTTGCATTTCTCAAAGACTTTTCAGGAAAAGACAGGCTACTGATATTCTTCCTGTGTCCTCTTCTGCTCCTCTAGAGCATACAACTGGAAGTTAGTTAGATGTTATTAATGCAGGAAATAACGTAGGCTTTCAGTGTACCATGGACACATTTAAAACAGTAAAAGAAACTCAGGACTCACTTAGGTAAAGGAATAGATGATCTGGTCTAGACTGGTATATAATGTGTGCCATGTATCTCAAACTGGGTCACAGGAAGCTTTAGGAATCTGCAGGCTCATTCCTGTGGATGAACATGTGCCAGCTGAAGTCTTCAGGGAAACCAGGGAGAAGACAAACCCTTTGAAATGACCAGGAAATCACAGGTTTTCTTGATCAAGAATGAAAACTTACAATGCTGCTTAATGGCGGTCGTATACTTCTATCCACAGAGCTCAGGACTTCAAGGCTGTCTGGAGAGGCAGGCACCCAGCAGGAGCCCAGAAGCTGCTGACATTCCCAGGGTGGCAAAGGACCCTGGCTCGTGGGCAGAGAGTCCCCAGGGCAAAAACCAGCCCAGCACTTTTCATTGCTGGTGAGAGCTGGAAATGACAAGTCTGCAGACTGTCACCCATCACACATATTTCTCTCTTCCTTCCCCTTGCCCTCTAAGTTTTACACTTCTCTCTTCTCGCCCATCTTTCTTAAAATATTTATTTCACTCTCTGCAACCCTTCTTTCTCTTATTTCTTGGTTGTATTATCACACTGAAGTATTTAAGAGAGTCTCTAATGAAACAGGACTTGTGCTGCCAGCAGTCATTTTTTCTAAGGTGTAATCAACTAACTGATAAAAATAGCTGATTATAGCAGCAAGTTCATGCCACAGCAGTAAAGAGAGGCTTAGCATTTCCATTACAAGACCCATTATTGAAAAGTTTATAGCTCAGTTATTAAAAAGAAGATGTCATGAAATTTGGCATTTGTAATTACAGCAGAGAGTTGTTCTGAATCCACTATTTAAAAATCTGGTTTATATTGTTGATTTCTATTTCACTGTCATGGTCTATGGGCATAGAAACAATAAATAATGAGAATAAAAAAAGTGCCTATACTAATGCTAGTGGTAAATGGTAGAGGTGGATAAATAGTTTGTAAAAAGCAGAATAAAAATTGCTGCTCAGGTCTTGAAAGAGGTGCCCTTAAGCCACGTCTGCATCACATGGCAGACAAGCAGAAAGCCAGTACCACAAAACATGTCCTGGTTGCTTTGGCTGTTCTGGCCCTCATATGGGCTGGTTGCTGTAGAGCCTAGGTCTAGGACTAACACTAGCCTTGGACACCCATGGAGACTTCAGAAATTCCTGTAGATGGTGATGAGCCAACTTCACTTCTGAGACCACCTCTTCTGCTTGTGTTTTCCTTTGGGAAGATCTAACTCATGGCTGATGCCTTGTCAATAATACTCATTTTATCATGAGAGGTTCATGTTGTGGCCTGACCTGAAGGAAACTTTCAGAAGAGGAAGAAGTTGTCTGGTTTTCTGCTTCAGACTGACCAGGTCTTTGTGGCCACTGTGTTCTGGTCTCTGCTCTTCCCTTAGAATAAATTTTCTACTCACTAGAGGTAAATTCAGTTTATTTCACACTAGGATCTTCTCTTTTAAAGCAGATTTGTAGGCTGTTGGAAATTCCATTTGGGCATAAAAGAGTGGTGTGTAGTATCTGGGATGTGTTCAAGGTCCAGAGAACACAAATGAAATTCAGTAGATTAAATATATATTGTTAGAAAAATAATTATATTAACGTAGCTTTGAAGGACAGTAAAAATAATAAGAGCAATTAAATGCAGAAGGTGTACATTTTGTGTCACATATATAAATATAAAATTTTAACAATTTTATTAAATATTTCAAATTGTTTTTTGTGAAGAGGCTGGGTTTGTATTAACAGCTCCTTCCTTTGGGGTCACTGCAATGGAACTATATTCAATGTTGCTATATTTTCTTTTTTCTCCCCATCTTCCTTCCCTTTCTAATGAAAGTTCAAATGAAAGGTGTTCAACTTCGAGACTAGGAACAGACTAGTTTATTGCAGTAGAACTACTTATATGCTTACAGATAAGAAATTAGAGAAAGGCATGCAAGGATTGCCTTCATTTCAATATGTCTAAATAAGAGGTGAGCTGTTTGAAATTTTAGTGATGTCCATTTCCTCTCAGGTTTGGGTATGTTTCTTTTGTTTTAACAATGGCAGACAGATTTGTATTGGTGCTATTTCCCAGGGATTTTAATTTTTTTTCCTCATTTATGCTTCATCCAGTCCTGGCAATATTTTAGGTGTTTTTTTGACATTTCTAAATGGAGGTTCTCTTATTTCAATGTACGTATTTCTCTGCATTTATGTTTTGCTAGAATGTCACCTTATTTTTCTGCAATGCTGTAACTAATTGTTAAATTTTCTTTACCATTCTGCTGTATTTTATTATTTTTTTTCTGGGAAAGGTGTTTTTTAAAAAACAGATAGGTATTCAAAAACCTCCATTTACTATACCTGAATTGTTCCAGTTCAGGGTGAGCAAATACTAGAGAAATGTTGTTCACTTGAAATTTTCAAAGATGTACCAAAGGCAGCCACCTGGAAATATTAAACAGGGAGGGTTGAGGCATTTATGAGGAGCACCATGGTGGCTTTCTCCACCAGCATTATCCTAAGAGACATTGTTTATAAACGGATTATGAGCTTCAATCGTTTTATTAGGATTTTTATTTCTGCACGTTAAAGCCAGGTGCATTAGGGTTGACCCACACTTGCTGCAATTGCTGAGCAAGTCTGATCCCCAGATACCTGAGGAGAGTTTCACAGTGTGTTTGGTAACTGTGTCATTTGGGAATGTGAGTTCACCTTCAATTTTAAGTTTGTCTTTTCTTTTAAATAGTAAAATACTTCTAGGATTAGGGCCATAGATAGGAAATTCTGACCCTGATTTTCTAATGCTCATTTGTTGGCTGTTGCAGACCTGAGCTATTCACTGCTTCTCTGTCTGGCCACCTTGCTGGAAGGGGTAATGCCTGCAGACATGAAGTGAGAACAGATTGCTGATGAGCTGCCTTGTGCCCTTTAGATTTTAGTTTTCTGTGGATTTAACTTGCCTGGACTGGATACAGTTGTTTGTGTGCAGACAAGATGGTTATGTGCAAATGCCCCATTAGACTTCAATCAGAAAACCCTTTGAGGAGGAAAGAATAGATATTCCACAGGCTTACTGGTCTGAAGATGAATGGTTTGTCTGTGAGTCTGGCCTGTGTGCACAGTGGCTGTCCATGGAATACCCACTCCCTGCTGCCTTACAGCACAGTCTGACAAATCGTGTGTTTTTACTGTGCCACCATGCTAAACCCTCCCTTTGCTGACACGTTCCTGGGGCTGCAGTCTGGAGACAGAAGTCAGAAGACATTTCATTGGTTGAATGTATGTGGAATGAAAACTATTTCCATTTGAGAGCAACATCTCACAGGGGGAAGGGGAGGAGGGAGGGCACAAGAGGAGTGTGTTGATTGGGACTGACATGTGCCTTAATATCTGATGTGGCTTTCACACTTGGAAATATTCAGGACTCCATATGTTCCAAAAACCCCACTGAACAGTGCATATAACATTGCCTTTATCATTCTTTAATCTCAGTTTAATTGCTGTGGTCAAATTACCCCACACTTAATAACCCACAGCTTGGTATATTATTTAATATGGTTGACACATACTTTGTTTTAAATGTCAGTGCTGGTAAAGCCCTAGAGTTGGCAATGCTGTGCGTGATAGATGGCAGAGGAGATGGATCATCTGTTCTTTGTCTGTGCTGTTGGTATGTTGGCTGCAACTTTTTCAACTGTGACACTAGACTCATGCCAAACCCAAAGCTACTGAATGGGTAATATTATCCCTTGTATCTGATGTTTTGTAGCTGATCATTCTCAATTTCTCTGGCTTTTTTTGCAAGAATGTGTAATATTATATCACCCAAGTCAAAGTGGTGAACTAGTGTTGTTTCAAATGGCTTGATTTAATTATTTCAGCACCCAGTGGCACCTTTGTTATTAAAGGATTTTCACAAAGCAGTACATAGTCTAATTATGAATTTACACAAGAGACCGTAACAGCATCTGCTGGGTAAATAATATACATTTGTAAAATGGTCTAGCTACTAATTTACACAGCCGACCACTGAGACACTGAAAGGCAGTGGCATTCTGTCATGTCAGCTCTCAAACACTTCCAACATTCCAGCTTCTCCTTACAACTGTTAACAAAACAGAGAAAATCAAGTAACAAAAACTCTCTTCTAGAAAAAAACAGGACTGTTTGGCATTGGTGGATTTAGCTGTAGTTTCATTCAGAGTTTTGTTCTTTTCCCCAGCTGGTAGCAGAGCATGGGAAATGCTATCAGCCATATTTTAGGGCCCACATCTATATCAGCACGAGCATGCAGGTTCAGAAGGAGGTGCACAATTTCATTCTGGATTGCTGGCTGTGCTCTCTTGGTGCAAATCTGTCCTCAAACCTCTGGAGAGCCCAGGGTAGGGAATACATGCCTCTGTAACTCCTGTGTCACATCCCTACAACAATGTTCTGACTTCAGCCAGGACATGCTTATCTGAAAAATCTTTGCCTGCAATCTTGGTTCCTCGCAGCTATAGAAGTTTGGTGCCAGTTGCAGCAAGTCAGGGGCTGCACTGACTTGTTCTGTGAAGACTGGTTGGTCTGAGATCTGCAGATGTAAATGCAGTTCTCTCATTGAGAACACTATGGCCTTTTTTTTTTTTTTTTTTTTTTTTTTTTTTTTTTTTTTTTTTGCATCTGGGTGTTGATACAGAGGCACAAATTACCCATTTCTGAGAGCAGCTATGATGGATTCATGCAGCTCCTGGGTAACAGGACGATGACAGCTGGGGAGTAAACCGCTGGTGGAAGGTAAAATTTTTTGCTGGATCAGTGAGACTGACATTCCTAGTCTGGAACCCATTAGTGATCTGTGAGAATAAGATTTAAGATTTCTCAAACCCTCAGCTAAATGCAGCTTTGTAAACTGGAAAGTAGAGTTTTAGCCATAGCTTAGTGCTAAGAAGAGAAGAGCTCAATATTAGGAAATGCCTCAAGTATCTTAACTATTCGTGGATATTTTTGTCTACCAAAAAACCCAAACCAAACTAAAAAATTCTAAGGAGAAAGAAATATAAAGCACCATCCACCATGGGATCCTATCTCTTCCTGTGTTTCTGGAAGGAGAACATAGTGGTTTCATTGCCATCTGTGCAGTAGGATGCCCATCAACTTGAACTCTTATCTTTTGCAGGCAGAAAACTGGACAAGCTCTCCCATAGCAAATCCCTCTTTATTTCCTCACAGCTGTCTCACCTATGTAAGCTGCAGAGCCTTTTCCAGCAATGCTGAGAAAAGATTTATGTCTGCAGTATAGGAGAAAGTCTCCTTCCCTGTTTAAGTCTGAATTCTACATCAGCAGGCTGCATCTGGGGAAGGGAATTCACACTGGTTTTCCCAAGTGCTCTATTTTCCATTTAAACATCATGCTTAGGAAATGATCACAACAAAGCTTGGGTTTCCTATTAAAAGCACATCCGTGCAGCACTGTTTATTCAGAAAATAAAACAAATATAGTTATTTTTTCTTGATTCCTTGAGTATAGCATGGGACAAAGGAGAAAAGAATGGGAAAAGGTAGAATTAGAGACTCTGCTTTCTCAAGAGGAATGATGATTTTCCTTAGTTTTGCCTCTTGCTCCTCCATCTGTGATGTAATTACTCTCAAAATTATAGGAGAGTGGTATTGGAGAAGAAAATCACCATTGCCCTAAAACAAAAAGACCTCTTTGAAATTACATATCACACTGTCAAGTTGTTGGACGTAAATACCTGATTTGTTTGCATATAAGATTCTTTTAGCAGTTACATATTTTAAGCAGTGGCTTGCATTGTTTACTGAATGAGCAGCAATCTGTAAAGGATCCAGTTTTCACATTGACCAGGCAGAAAATACCCTCTGATAAAGGAGAAATATTTGTTTATTATGCATATTGTCTCTTTTGCCTCACGTTGCCTTCATATCAAAGGCAACATGGCAGTTTGTTGAAAGAAAAGAAAGAGAATTTTGCTTTGTTACAGGCAGCAAAGTATCTTTGCAAAGCTTTTGGCTCTTATTCAAGTGTATCACACCATTTGTGATGGCTTTATAAACTAAGCGTGGTTTAAGACAGTCAAGGATGAGTCAGACTGAAAGAAAACATACAATTAATACTTTGCTATAAATTTGGGATTAAGATTATCCATGAAAATCAGAACTATGACAAGATTGTGCATCATGTATGGTGTTTCAGGGAGTAAGTGGGGAGTTAAGAAAAACTGTGTTTAAGATGAAAGCTGCTTTCATTGAAGACAGGATCATAGCAAAAATGTAACAGGAGAAGTGAAATATAATTAGGAACGTGACATTAATACTGGATTTGCAGAATGTTGCCCAACAGGTGGGTGGAGTTTATTTGACTTTGTTTCATCTGGAGTATTGAACCACACAGATGCAGCCTTTAAAATTAATCTAGACTGTGAGAAAAAAGGTAACAAGAATGTTGAAATACATGGGCTCACACCACCAGCATGTGTCCTTGCTCTTTCTCTTCTAGCTGTAATAATCACCTCCCAGTTAAGATGGTTCTTGCTCTTCCTCTGTCATTCTTTGTTTCTGCAGCTCTGCACTGGAAAGCAGAGGGGATATTGGGTTTCCTTTCATCACAGTGACAAGTCAGGGAAACATCTGTTTTAAACAAAATGTGCAAAAGGTTTGAAAAACAATTAAGGTGGGTTTTTTGGCATTTTTTGTTTATGCCTGTTAGGCACCGATTTTTATTAAAATAAAATTTATGAGTATAATACGAAGAGAAGTAATTTAAAAGATTGGAGTATTCAGAGAGGAAATCTGTGAAAGGCAAAATGTCCACCAGAATGGACAACAGGAGTTGCTTTCTGGATTCCAGGATGGAAGCATCAATAGAGATTGAACATTTGTTTCAGTTTATGAACTTTTTTGCAATCCAGCTAAAAATATCAGCACCACCTGTGGTACGAGAATCAGATTTATTATCAGCTTCTCAGGAATTGCAAAACAGCCTAACTCCACCCGACTGTTAATAAATCAGGTGCTGAAAGCACTTCAGATGAGAACTTTGCTGAAGAGACAAGTACTCAGGAGGATCAAAGGCTCAAGTCAATTAAACTGGCCATTTGCCCTTTTGGCATAATCAGAATGTATTTTCAAAAAAAGAAGGAAAGAGAAAAATAAATGACACGATGCTTTTATCAGAGTAGGACAAATATTAAAGTGGGCATGGGCATCTGTACGTCAGTCACTCTAATTCTGCAAAACTGAGTTTTCTAACAGTGCTGAATTAGTAAAGCTTATGGATTTGGTCCAAAGCCCACTGAAGTCAACGAAAAAGGAGTGTATCTTTTGATTTCAGTCATTTGGATCTGGCTGTTGGAAGCTCCCTGCTTTGGACAAAAAGCCTCCTATGAAGCTGACTTGTCTCTTCACTGTGTTCCCCTGACATCACATACATGTAGAAAATCAACTGACATCCAGGCTTCCAATGAAAGAAATTGCCTGAAAAATATTGCAATATCCAGCTTCCTGGATTAATTAATAAAATTACTTGCTCTTCAACATAGATTACATGCTGGGCATTTAGCTGGTGTGCTCTGGGGAAGGGGTGAAAAAAGGTTCAGTGGAGATGTAGGGAAGAGAGAGGAGGACACAGGTGAAGAAATACCATGAATATTGATTCATGATGAGAGGAATATTTTTTTAAACACTGCAGAGCTCTGATTTGCATGAACAATATTTGCCTAATTCAGAATCACTGAATATTCTGAGCTGGAAAGGACCCACAAGGATCATCAAGTCCAAATCTTGAATGAATGGCCCATACAGGGATCAAACCTGCAATCTTGGCATTATCAGTGTCCTGCTGTAACCAACTGAGCTCATCTAAGGGTCTTAAACTGAAGCTGTCAGCAACATCAACACTGGCAGCTTTACAGGATTCTAGCTCTAACTCTTCTTTTTGCCCTTGCACTGGCTATCAACTGTAGGGATTTTATTATTTAGTGTCATCCAGTCTCCACTTGCATTTGAGTTTCCTCTTTCCTGGGTCATCTTACGGGTGGTCTGTTGTAGAAGACAGGTCGTTGTTATGACCTTTGTGGTTTTTCTTTTTCTGGATAACCATTCAAGTCATAAAGAGAATTTTTGGATGATGGTGTTGCTGTGTAGCAGTCTGGAAGTGGTCAGGGAGGGGATGATCTTCATGGGTGCCTGCATTATGTTTGCAGATGATGGATTGACCTTGTGGGCAACAGGAAGAACCACAGGAGGGACACCGGCAAGGCTGGGGCACTTCTCCCACACTTGGTAGTGAAGTAAATGTGAGTCACAAACAGCAGGATGGGTGGCAATGGTATTCTGCAAGAATTGAATGTGGAAACCCATGCTTTCAGTCTCCCAGTTGTGATGCTGGGGGATAAAGGCTCTCTTTTTCTGGGTACCCAAGTGCAGTGCCGCTGATCTGAGCAGAGTTAGTCTGGTTATAAGTAGTGCAGGAGGGAAACCAGTCCTTTTCCTGTGGCAGTGGTGTACACCTGAAACCAGTGCAGAAATGATGACTCACAGGTCAGTGTGTGACGCTCTGGAGTTGACTGTTTGCACATGTGGTTGGTTCTGTGTAGGAAACTGAAGAGCAACCTGGTTTATACTGGGTTGAGTGTGTGAGGAAATCTGCGGAGTGGCTGAGAGCTGTGCATTTTCAACTGGGCAAACATCAGACAAGAAAAGAGCATGTTTGCTGTCCCTCTTTGCTTTGCTTTTGCGGGATGCCTGACGTTAGGAGAGCATGGGCATTCCCACAGTGACAGACCCATTCACACCCAGCACTGTGCTCTGACAAGGGCCATTTAAGCTTTGGAGTGATGTGGCCAAGCACAATGGGGCTCCACCCCACACCTTTACTAGGAATTCACAGAAGTGCAGGTCCTGATGTTTGCTGTGCAACTCTTCACCAGCCAGGCTGTGGTGTGCAAAATAAGAGCTGCTGCTGATGCAGCCCAAAGACTTGTTTTCAGAGAGCTTATGCGAATTCTGCTTTATTACTGGCAACTGGAAAATTATTTTCAGTTCTATGCTTTAAAATAAATCTTGAGCAGCACACCTGTTTTGTTTAGGGCTCGCTTCTCTGTTCACTTGATTGGCAGCAGTGTTGAAGCTGGCAGCAGAAAGGTCAGTATTTCTGTCTTAGGTCTTCTTTGGAGTATCAAAGATACTTGAGTATAATAATTCTCAGTGTGGGATGCACATCTTCTTAATTAATTTTCAAGGTAGCATATTGCAGCTTGGGATGTCCTTCTGAAAGCTGGGAGAGCTTCCCACAAAGGGTGAGCTGTGCTGGCTCAGTGGACACATCCTTCCCCCATGAAAGAACACATACCCCACCCACAGTGTTAGCTTCCAGCTCTGCAAAATGACAACCACCACCTCAGCTTTCCCAAGATTAGTCAGTCAGTTGCTTTTTAAAACTATGGATGCCTAATGTGGGATTACCTAGTGGATGCTTTTTGATCTGTGTAGATACCAGCAAATTTTAGATTTGTTCCACTGTGTGTATTAGGGCAAATTAGAAGCTCTGGAGTCAGGAAATTGCATTTTCTGTGGCTGAGACTGGGCTGCACTGCTCTTTTGATACAGAAATTTTAGGAACATTGATGGTTGAAGTAGACACATCTGCTGTTTGTAGTCATTCTGTCAACAGCCCTCATGGTATACAGCCAGCCTAATAATCACAAGTGCTTCTTTCTGTTTAAATCCCAGAAAAGGAACTGACATCTTTTATCAGAAAGACAGACAATCTGTGTCCCGTGACAATTCCAGATTATGGATCCCAAGAGACTTTCCTTACATTCTTATTTTATAATGGAAATCATAGTTAGTGCTGTTTACTTTCTATACCTCCACACAGTTTTCAAGGTGTTGCCAGCAGGACCTGTGCTGATACTGACATGTGTTGTTGTCACATTGCAAGATCTGATAGAACACCCCTATATATAAAAATATCAGTGTTTTCTTGGATCTTCCTTTGCTTTCAGTGGCTTTGGAAATCATGGCACTAGTTAATTCACATGCTTTGTCTATTTTGTAGGCTTTTTTCCTACTTCTAAGGAAAGACTTGTTCCTAGTAGACTGGTTTGGAGTATGACTCTCTTTTGCTGCTATTTTTATGGTAAGGAGCTATGTATATGTCATTTTCTAGCTATTACTACAGAGTAGGATAAGAATAAATGTCTGGGGGGAAAAGAGAAACACTGGTTATTTGGAAAAATAAGTGACTTATGCCTGATATTTTTTTCTTTGCAATATTCCTGTCATGCTGCTTTGAAGTTCACAGCTCAGACCCACATCAGAAGTGGGGGGGATGGACAGCAGAGTTGCTAAGGAAATGCAGGGTTCCAGTCACACAGCCACACTCCAAAAAGCTGTTCATTGTCCTCCGTTGTGATATAAAAGCTGAAATGCCACTCAAGCTCCTTCCCTCTGGACTTCCCTCACCCTGGGGATCAGTAGTACATGAGAATGACCCATCCCTGGTGTACTGCCATCCACAAACTCATGATTTGTCATGGTTGAAGTTCCTTGAAACTGAACTTTGGGTCTGTGAGAACAACAGGTTCTCCATGCTGATCCCCTGTGATTTGATTTGCTTTGCCTGGCAGACTGTCAACCTTCTCTAAAGTTATAATCATCTGTTTGAGGCTTGGAGCACAGTTTCACTAAAAATATTTGTTCCTGAGCTTACCTACAACTTGTTCATTTTGTAAACAATAAACAAACAAATATTAATATGTATTCATATCCTTTTTACCCACTTCAAGAAGCCATCTTAAAAACCAGTTCAATAGTCCAGTTGTCAGTGGGTCCTACAGAAGCCAAGTACACTGTATGATTCATTTTTCTTACCAAAATATAATTAGGTTTTTTGCCACATGCAGAAGACAAGGAGTCTGGGTTTTTGTTTTTGAAGCCCACACAGTGCATTAGGTCAATCCAGCAGACGCATCTCAGGAAGGAGCTACATTCCTCTTACTTTTATTTGGACTTGAGATACCAAAAGATGCTAAAGCCTTGAGTTTTCATGTCATGACACCTCATTTAGTTTACTCCTACACAAAATGATATGTTATCCGAACCAAGGGCTTTGCATCATGTGTCCACAAAGTAGGGTAGGAATCAACACATAAATCCAAAGCTTATTTTACTCCTTTCTTTTCTCTACACCTTATATAAGGTGTCCAGCTGGTTTGTGGCAATGGAATAGTAATGATGGTAATTTCATCTTGAGTTTTACAAGCAAGAGGAGGTGCCAAGAAGGAAAGCAGGTATGAAGGTTGCCAAATACATCTTCCATTTATCATCCCAGCTAACAGCGGCTAAATTATTACTGAGTGGCACTTTGAAAAGGGAGGGGAGAAGAGAGGCACACACTAATATGTGCTGCAGAGGTGTCTCTGAGGAGTGGCTGGTGTGGCAAGCTAAAGTATAGTCCTTCCTGCAGGAGGAGTACAGTGTTTTAGTCATGCAGGAATTCTGGGCACGCTGCTGGAGCTGAAGTACCTGGACACATACCCAGATGGTCCAGTGGTAATACAAAAGATTGATCTTTTTTATAGGAGCTGGAAATGAAGAGAATATTTTTGTCCAAACAGTACTCTCACTTGGGGCTCCACCAATGTTTCAGTCCTGGACAGCATTTCCCATAATCTTTTTGCAAAGTAAAGAAACTTCTAGAAATGTTTTCATATCAAATGCCCTCAGAATTTAGCAAGAAGAAAGGGGATCTTCCTCTTTTGCTTTGCCATTTTCACCTAGTTTTGAAGTGGGGTAACTATTGCTTTAGACTGTGATAAGGAATGGGGCTGTGCTGATATAGCCAGTTCAGGATGTGGCTCATTGTATGCGCCCTGTGAAGGTGTCACAGTGCTGTTCTGAGAAGAGTTATAAGCAGACAAAGCATCTGGTGAATGGAAAACAACCTGCTTGAGTAATTTCTACTTGACTGTTTTATAATATGATATTTCTCAGGTGTAGACTCATATTTACTTGTCTAACCATTGCCATTATTATTATACACTAATTATAATTTACTTGTACAAATTAGAGGAAGGATTAGATTACATATAAAAAGCATACTGACCGGAACTAAATAGAAAATTCCAAGGAGGAGTCCTTAAAATAAAGCTATTGTATAATACTTAATTGTATAATATAAACTGTAATTTCCCAAAAGACATTGTATTAATCTTACAGTGGTTAGCTATTCCATTTGGTCCATTTATAATCACTTTGAGCTACTTAAATACAAATTTTAAAAAGGATCAAACTTGTTTCCCACTAATATGCCTAGTGCTTTCCCCACAGCTTATTCATCTTCAAAGCTCTTCACCAACATTTGCTAATTATTTCTTTTTTCTAATTAGTAGAAATTGACTATGGTCAAAAGGGCCATTCAGCAAATTAGCATGTCTCTACCTTCAAATCTCAGAGCTTCTGACCCAGAGCTTTCAAATGGCTGATGAAGATATCATACAGTGGTTATGCTGAGCCCATAGTCAAGGCAGCCAACTGAAGAAAAAGACAGAAAGAATATTTTTTTTTAAAATTACACCTCAGGGAAGTGTATCAAATCTCCTCATTCACAGCTTTCCCTGGAGGCAGCAGCATGGAGAATGCAGGGCTAGACCCAGCCTCCTCCTGCTCTGAGCACAGCTGCCTCAGACAGGGGCCAGGGGGTACCTTGCCCTTATTCTAAAGACTTAAAGGCATGTGGGGCTTGTGGTGGCCACCTGCTCAGAGGCCACTTCTGTTCCTGGGTGCTGGAGGTGGCACAGGTCACTTGGTGTTACTTGGGTGGTGTCCCTGTCTGTGTGCTGGCTGCTGGAAAAGCAATCTGAAGCTCTGCCCAAGTGTCAGCTTTGCTCTGGGCGTGTGTTCTGTGCATTTTGAACTGTAAGATGGCAACAAAACAAGATGGGTTAAAGGAGTGGTTTGGAGATTTTTAAGCCCTGTTCGCATTAAAATTGTCCTTTCAAAAGGGTGTTTCTTCTGAGTCTTATGTGTAGCCACACCACTCGCCAAGTGCTGCATTTCTCACTTTATAAGAGTTCATATGCATCTGTAACTCGATATCTGTAACCCAAAGGTAGCAGAAAAGTCTCTGAAAATATGAACAAGTTCACCTTCCCTTTGTATTCTGAATTTCTTTACTTGCTCTTCAAAAAGGCAGCAAAATGACAAATCCTCACTGAGCTGCAGCTCTGTTTGGCTCTTGGAGAACAGCTGTGAGTGTGAGACTTGTTTATGTTTCAGAAACTGTGAATGTTTTAACCCCGAACAACAGTGTGTGCTCCAGGAGATTAATATCTGCATTACATGGACTTGCTGAGAATAAATTAACTCTTGATGACACGATTACTGTCTTAGCAGTGTTCACCGCATACAATTGCATGGTGTCAAAGATATTAATGTGTTTTTGTGAAGAATTTAGGAAACAATTTATTTATATGACTGTGCTTCATTCCATATCACACCAGGACATCAATTAGCTACTATCGTCTGTAAAAGAAATGTAAATCATGTGTCTCATTGGTTATGAGGATAATAGTGGGCCAATAATTCACAAAGAATAATTCATTCTATGAATTGTGCCTCATTCTGTGCTCATGAATTGTTCAGAAACAGATACAACTTTTTCAAGTTTTCATTTTTCAAATTATTATAATGGATTCTTCTTGGTTACAGTTCACTCATGGAGGTTTTGAATATTAAGGACTTGAAATCTGGGATGATTTTATTTGGTCACACGGTACAATAGATTTCTTTTCTGACTGAACCAGTACAATTTTTGGAATCAGCTGATGTTGTGAAGATTTGTGAGACAATACAAACAAACGTCAAAAATGTTTGTAAAATTTGTAAAATAGGGTACTGGGAAAAAATTTCTTTCAACACTGGCCAGAAATACATAAAAATGTGAGCCTCCAGAATGCTGAAAAGCCGAATAGGCTTTAAAAAGGATTTATGTTGAGATTTGAAGGAAAACATACTCTGGGAAATAATATATAAAAATAAAATGTCCTTACCCCCCAGTGCAGTTTCTAAAATTAGGGAGTAAAAATGATTGCCTTAGGAAGATAATTAACTCTTTCTTTAAAAACAAAATTAATGTAAGAAAAAAAAAAAAGACACAAAAAAGGGCAAAACCCCAAAATCCCAAACCCCAATAAGTGTGTGGATTTCAGTTCCTATTTATTTCTGCATAATCTTTGGCTTTAGTAGAAAAAATGTTTTGAAAGTTTTAGCATTTGCATTATTAGAAGGAGTTGTGTTTGTATTGGCAGCATGAGAACAAGGAGAAAAAGGTAATTTTTCTAGAATGTGCTGAGTTTTGAACAGCACAGAGATGGTTTAAGAATTTTCCTTCATACCCCAGCTACATGCAATCAAAATAGAAAATATATATGATAAAAAATAGGCATGATTTTGATTTTCAATATAGAATCTAAAATAATGTTAATGACTCAAATTTATCTTTTTTTCCTGTAGGTGTTAGTATAAACTAGAGACGATTTCAAGCATGGCAATTTTTGAGCCCTCAGTACAGCACATGTGTTGGATGTGAGGTAGCTGGTTTTCCATGATACTTTATGCATGTTGAATATTGCATGGAAAGGTTGAATCTTGTTTTTCTCCCTTTTAGTGAAATTAGATAAGATGGAAAATTTGCAAGTGTTTCAGTTTGGTTTTTTTTTTTTTTTTCTTTTGGTGTTTGATTCACACAGATACCCCAAGACTTTTTTCTCTGAACAGCCTACTGAGAATCTGAAATCCATCCTCTTCCCTCATATTGCCAGGCATGCCTTTCCCATGCTAATACGTTAAGTAACTTTTATTGCACTGAAGAGCATATAAAGTTCACTGCTTTGCCGTGACCTTTTCTCCTTTAAATTGTTTCATCATTGTGACCAATAATGGACCAAAGAGAAGACGTAAAAATGTTAGGGACGTTTATTTCTAAGGAGGTTAAGCAACTTTTGCTATGCCCTTTTTACATTCTTCCAGACCTTCTAAAAAGAGACCGTAACGTGACAGCAATGCCCCCCTTAATTACATTTTGTTGTCAGAGGAAGCATGCTTTAAAAGAACAGTAACCCAACACTCCTAGAGCTGAGGATTTCAATAATCTCAACCAGGTTCATAACATTTGGAAAACCCCAAACCTTCTGTCAACTGACTGAAGCAAATTTTACGCATGCAAGAAATAAAGTCATCTGGCACAAGGTTCTGTGTTATGGGGTTCAGGCAAAAGGATCTCATTTCACTTAGCCAGATTTTCCTGAGCAGTTGGACAGATTTCACAATGGCAATGGCTTATCAAAAATCCAAAACCTAAAGAACTATGTACTCCTGCTGTGTTTGTTTTCAGTAATGTTCATCTCCATCAGGTACTGAATATTGCCAGTCTAATATTGAAATATTAATGTCAGCTGAAGATTCAAAAAAAGGGAGATACCGGTAGAATTCAGCAGGGCTCACAATTGATCTCCTTCCTGGCCTTTTTTTGGTTGGCTACTAAACCTGATTGTATTGTTTTTATCACAACTACTGGTAGCTTTTTTCATAGCAAAGAAGAAAATTGCTCCTGGGTGAATCCATTTTATATTTTTTCAAGTTCTGTAATGATTTTAGAACAGATTGTCAAGGAAAAGAAATCAGATTTTCAGTGGACTGCTACAGTGATACAGGATATACGGAATTAAAACCCAACAAGGGTGGGCAAAGGATAATGCATTGAATTTATCACGAGAATACAATGGGTAGGAAATGCCAATGAGAGGCACGAGCACTTACCCAAAACACAAAACGTTGTTGTCTGAACATATTCTAGAGTTCCTGTAGCATGCCTATTAGTTAGGTCGGTGAACCTGCTGGCCTTTTCTGGCAGGATGAATTGCCTTCACTCAGGACTGTCTGGGGAGCAGTGGAGCTGTTGTGGCATTTGCAAAAAAAAAGGAAAAAGAAGGGGCTGTATCTGTCTGCCTTCCTCTGGGAGGACACAGCCTCTGTGTCCTGGCTTCTGTACCTATAGAACAAACATGAATACAGTCTGTACCAAAAGTAAGATCCTAGGAGCAAAAATTCTAGGCTCCTACTCAGGGCTTAAGAACAACCAAAAATTATATTGGTCCCAGAGCAGTTTTCACAGGTTGGATCAGACTGAGCTCTGTGCATTTTGGGATAGGCTTGCAGAGCCTATACAAATATCTACATAATTCAGATCAACCATGCTCATATTTTAGGCATCTACCATCAACTTTCATTGGCATGGTTCTGAATGATCCCAGTGGCCTAAAGCAGAATTGTCTGTTGGTCTGGTGTGAGCATTGAATCTTCAGGATCTGGAAAGTGCCTTACAAATGAAGCAGAGTAGATGCAATACCCTGAGCAGCTCTCCCCATGGCCTTCAGGTACTGCTAAGGAGCACAAAATATGGATTTGTAACAACTCCTGAAACAACCACTCACAGGAAGTATATTGAAGATGCACAGATCTGAGGGCATTTATCTAAAAGGAAGGATGACAAGAGCCTTTTGGAGGGATTTATGCAGTAAAAACACTGTCAATGCATTTGGCCACAGTATTATGCTGGGCAAAATTGCTAGATAGAGTTGGATGTTATCATTGTTCCCCTTGGATCTCCTTTGCTGGCCATGGAAAAAAAAAACAATGGAGAAAGGAGAGGCTGTTGGTATTGTCCTTTGATAGCTGTCTTCATAAAGAAAAAATTAGTTAAAAGAAAGGTAAAAAGATGAAGGAAGAAACAGAGGGATAATGAGAAAAAAGGTGATTTTGCTCTGTGCCTGGGAGGAAAAGAGGGGACTCTTGTGGCACAGTGATATGTGGGATGTGCTGGGAGGAGGATGGCCCCGAGCAGTGTGTGGGGCTGTGCCCCATGGAACACATTCCTGACGAGCTCGGCCTCAGGAGCATCTTGGTGGTCAGTGTGGGGCTGTCCCAGTGAGCACGGCACAGCAGTGGTTGTCAGGGCAGCTTTGCCACTGGGAGCCAAACCATTCCAGCTGCCTTTGAGGGATTCTTGCTGCACCACGCCAAGGGAGGCTTCAGACAGGTTTGTTTTTCCTTTGTGAGATGTGGACCCTAGATAGACATCCAAGCATTTCCTCACTGCAGGCTCTTTACAGCTATTTCCAATCTGAGCATTTCCATCTGAGGCTCTTTGTTTGGGGACTGTAGTCCTGGGGCTCATTCAGTGAATCTGGGGTAAGAGAAAGAGCTCTGACTCCCTGAACACTGCTTTAGTCGGGGTTACTCAGGTTGAGAATCTGGCCTTGCCCACCACTTCAACATTCTGTTTTTTCAGCATGTGCCTCTTACTGTTCTTTTCTCCACATTCCTGCCAAGGCAATTTGTTTCTATCATGTGACCCAAGTGCAAAGTTTTACCAGATAACACAGAGGAAAGTGTCCCTTTTACAGTTCTGGAATTCTTCTACCTTGAGATATCTAAGGTTCCCCCCAGAGGATTCAGATCCTGTGCACCTCACAAGCATGAGTTTTGCACTTGAAAAGAAAGATTATTATATATTATTATATCTCTATATTTTGCTCTTGAAAATTTTGTTTAGGAGGGATTTTATTAGTGATCACAAGACATTTCCATAATCTTGGATTTGCAAATGCTCAGATTTTAGTATTGTGGAAAAGTGTTTGGGAGGAATATTTTATTGCATATCTATTGCTGCAATGTCTAAGTTTCATCTTTCCTGCGTTAGGCACTGTAGGGAACAGAAGCTAAAATGGACAAGTAAAATTTTGAGGTCTGACTGGTTGAGTGAGACAGTCACATTCTTGGAACAATAAATAGCTCCTTCCAGATCATGATGTGCTAGCACTATTGAGGAAGCAATAACATGGGACTTGCCCAAGTTAATGATATATATTAAAGGAGATTATGCAGATATCAAGGACATGTTTAGTAAAGCATCTATTGTCTGTATCTATCACCACAACATTCTGGCAAGTGTTGGGAAACATGGAAAGTGTGAAGTAGGAGGAGAAAAACGCAATCTGCATTTGTTGACTGCTTGTTGACAGCAACTAAGACATCTGCTGAATGCTTTAAAATTTTTGTAATTAATTGTGGGGATTGTTTATGCACCACCTATAAAACCCATTCTAATCCTGTTTCTGGCTGCCAGAGTGGAGAAGGATGTCGCAGGGAGGGGATGTGAATCTTCAAGTGAGCATGCGTGTGAAGGACAAGGAGCCAAGACACTTAGCACTAAAGCCTAGTCCTGGAATAATTTAGGCTACAGAATGATCTTCGCAAAGGAAGCAGAGATTGACTTTTGGTGGTGCCAGGAGAAAAACAGCTGTCTTGGAATGACGGCCTGTGTTACCACGAGCTAGGCTGGAGATCTGTGTCCCAATGGACATGTGTCACCCACTGTGAGTGGGTACCCACAGCTCAGCTGGGTCCCTGACAAAGGCCAAAGCGCTGTGGCAGATGGGGTGCCTTCAGTTCTGTCTGATTCAAACTTTGCTATAGTTTGTGGAATGAAGCCAATTAGCCATGGATAAAGGGCTTTAATGACTATTTATTTTTCTAACATTTATATTGTAATTAAGCTGCCATTTCTTAAAAACAAAATCTCCTCCCATCCCCCAAATTGCCATCAATCCTTCCAACAGGATCACGCTGCAGTTTTATGTAAATTGGGACAAGGAGTGGGTGTGGAGCCATGCCAACACAAATGCTCATTTTTACAAGCATAGTCCTGAATGGGGGATGGAGCAGTTTTGTAAGTTCTGTGTTCTCTGTTGCTGCTATGTTAAGTTTTGTGCAGTTTTAGTTGTCCTGTCACTTTGTCTCTTTCTTGTAAATCAAATG
Source organism: Vidua macroura (assembly GCF_024509145.1). Taxonomy (NCBI): domain Eukaryota; kingdom Metazoa; phylum Chordata; class Aves; order Passeriformes; family Viduidae; genus Vidua; species Vidua macroura. Next base: position 12,649,600 of record NC_071581.1, read on the forward strand.
GACTGTTTTGCTGTTGGTGTGTTGAGTACTAGAACAAGCACAAACAAGAGCTTCTCTACTGCTTTTCAAACTGCATTTCAGTGCTGAAAAGGTGGCAGTTGTATCATGATTTACAGCTCCTATTTGGTGTTTTTAATTGGGAATTTACACGACAATTTGTGGCTACATGATTATGTTAAGATTATCTTATAAAAGATCTAGGACAGTTGTTTGTGAAACCCTGGGGGCACATACCAACCTCCTTAGTTATCTAACCAACTGTTGTGCTCCTCGGTTAAAAGAGTGGGGCCTTAAGAAGTGGTTTGATCTTCCTCTGAGAGGTTAAAGGTCGAATGACTCATAAATGAAGAAAGAGTGATTTAATCGAAGGAACCTGTGCTGTTATTGTAAAACAATATTCACTAGTGATGGTACACTGCTGTATAAATGACAAACTGCACAGCGATGGAACTTGTTATTACATCATTGGAAACTTCACCTGCACTACATTTATGGCTCCATAAACATAGGTTTATTTAACAGCTGTGGGAACACCTATGGCCACTTTGTGTTAAAGGTCAGGAGTCCTAAATTTCAGTTTGCATGTTAGTGCTCATGGGTGAGGTTCATAAAATATGATGACTAGCAGTGAGCGATCAGAACATAACCAAAAAGTAATGTTGAGACAAACGTGCTAACACAACCATTTATGCTGTGCTGTGTTCCCTTGAAGTGCTTGGGAGGATTGTTTGTTTGCTGAGTGTTGCTCTGAAAACAGATCTATATCACTTGGTCACAACTCTGTCTTCCTCTCAATGGGAGCCGTAATTGTACCTGCCACCAAAGTTAGACTCCAACAGAGGTCTGCCTTCTAGGATATTTTTAAAGAGGGGCAGTCAAATCCAGACTATTTCAGGATATGAATTGAAGGCAGTCATAAATACAGCAGCTGCTCCTCAGTTCCTTTGCCAGACTAGATGATTAAAAATATTAATATTTATTCTTGAAGTTGCCATGTTAAACACTGGGGCAACTGGCTGACTGAGCTGCGAGCTATGTATTGCCAAGTGCACCAAATAAAGAAAAATGAAAGGGAAAATAATGTGTACTAATGTAAATACTTTTCACATGAGAGTGTGGTTTTACGCAGGTGGTGTCTCGTTGCAGTAGGTCCTTCATGGGAGCACATGGCCACTCTGTAAAGGATAAAAAATAACTGCTGAGTGAATAATTCTTTTTTGTACTATTGAAGCATTTGAAAAGTTAAACTGGTCTCCATTTGGAGATTAAATTGCATATATGCTGTGGGAGAACAGGAATGTCTCTCTGCTTTGTGCAACATTGTTCTTTCTCAGCTCTTTTCCCGTGGCCTTGTCTAACTCATGCCACACATGAATGTCAGAGTGCTGCTTTACATTCCCCACCCATGTTATTGCTTTAGGTGTTGTAGGGTTGCTCAGTGAATGGTAGCAGATTTTTAACAAATTTGCAACAGCAATCTGGACTACTGAAAGGATTATGACTAAACCAATAAATTACTATTGTCTGCTTTCATCACACGGCAGATTCCCATAACCCAGTCCCGTGTGGCTGAAGATTTAATGCTGATAAAGTTTGCTGGGTTTACTTACATTTTAGAAATACTATTGTTCCAATAGATTCATAAATAATTGTTAGTCAAAGATCAAACAGAGATAATTACTGGTTTTTTGCACTTTTGGAACACAGATGAGATGATTAGAAAAATCCAAAAAGATATGAAGCAACAGTGAAGCTTCTCTTAAGCAATGTCAAACATATCTTTCTTGTTCAACAGCATTTTGTATCTTCATCAATAATCTCGCCAATGGTCATATAATTAACTATGCTAATAATGCTTCTTTTAGTCTTTTTATTACTATTATTGCTGTGAACCTACTTAGGAGCAATCCACTGTAATTAGTAATTAATCTGATGGTTGTGTTGCCCTATGCAAATGTGAGATGGAGCATGTTGATTTAACCACAGCAGCCTCAGTCTCTGCTGCACATGTTGCTTCTGCTCTGTGCCCAAGCTCAGCCTGCAGCTCTTGCTGCCCCTGCACTGCCTGGGGGTGAGGGCTGCAGGCTCCCAGCTGCCGTCCTGGGGACAGGGACCGGGGACAGAGCAGTCCGTGTGTCACCTCATCAATCTTGCTTGGCCACCGTCGGCCCCTGTGCCTTGAGAGCACTTCCCAGTGCCATCGCCAGAGTAAAGAGGGAAATGCAAGACTGGCTTACTTGGGCAGCAAGCACTCCTGTGAAATGCCTCGTTGAGTGTTTTATATAGAAGTGTTTTCACTCAGGTTTGGTGTTTCACATGGAAGACATTTCTTTCTCACTTTCTAAACACTGAATTTGGTTCTCTTTTCTTTAAATCTCCCAATTATCCTCATCTGGTCACTTTTGTTTGCTCTGGCAATCTTTTAATGCTAGCATTTGCCACCATCCCACTTTTTTTTTTTTTTTTCTTAGTTTAGAATAGGAAACAAATGTGATAATATTTGTTGGCAAGTAGTGACGTTCTTGTGGCAATTGTGCTGAGCACTAACAGCAAGGGAGAGGTGAAGAGAATTACCATTTGAATTTTTTTTCCTTTTTAAAGTTATTGCTCATGGCCCTTCAATATTAGAATTGTTACCATGGTTTTTTTGGTTTTTTTTTTTTGTTTTTTTTTTTTTTTTTTTTTTTTTGGTAGGGAGTACATGGTAATGAAAATGAAAAATATCTTTTAAAGAGATCTTGCAAGACATGACTTAATCACCTGAACTTTGGAAATCCAGTCTTGCCTTGGCTTTATCTCCTTATTGTCATTCCCTGTTGCAAAAATGCAGTAGTAGGTACTGAGCTCTCCTTCTCAGTGCATATTGTAATTACATTCCCTGTTTTATACCACAGCTGAAAGTTTCTGAAATTCACTACTAGAAAATGATGTGTTTGTGTGTCTGTATCATAGCCCTCATCCTTCTCTAAGCAAGAGCTAGAACAGAGCATTCAGCAAGCAGACACGGACGCTGCCAAGAGCCTGGTGCACTGTGAGGTGGCTCTAAGCCACTATAAGGAAGGAAAGTGATATTAAGCCAGCAAGTGGAAAAATTAATTTTAAATGTTTTGTAATCACATATAAGTGTAAAAGCTGAATGCACAAATCATGTTTTGCTATTCAGAGCTAAAATTCATAGAAAAAGGCAAAGCTATATTTTTCGATCCAGCACTTGCAACATGAAGCCTAAACCTGCCTAATCCTGGCTCCACATAATCACTAAAATACCTGTCAAAAGTCTATCTGTCTGGAGGTATTTGACACTTTGTAAGTGTCCCTGAATTATCTGTCTTAGCAACATGCACCTCTGCTGTGCAAATACAGCAAAAGGTAGGGTTCTGGTGAAACCAGTATTTACACACTATCTCAGTGTTGGAAGTAATTAATCTTCAACTGTATGAGGCTCTTTGTGATGTAAAGCAAGTGCTGACACTTTTGTGTAAACATGAAGATTAGCATATTTACAAACTGGTAGATGTTACTTTGATCAGTGGCTGCTTGCACTGGAAAGGCATGCTGGCATGTGGGTTTGCTCTTCATGTGACAAAGACGTCTAATCCTTTTACACTATTCTCAGATCCATATTTAGAATTCTGACTTGTGTTTTCTCTATCCACTTGAGCTCACTGTTTGGTTTGTTTAGCAGCGTTCATCCACTCTTTATACTCACCAGTGACTCATTCCAGTTTGTTTTCTTTGCAAAGCAAGCAGTAAAATTCCAAAGTAGTAAATGACCTGGGTGAAAAAATCCGTAAACTCCTTTCAATTTAATTACTAAAGCAAATTGGAAACACTTGCAGTCAGGCTTTTTGATGGCCTGTATAAAGATCTTCACTGTTTTCTTTCTGGCTTTTAAGTAAGTTAGTGTGAAAATTAGTCAACCAAGTTTCAGCCTACTTCTAATGCTATTATATCAAGACATTTGTTTCTGTGTACATTTAAACTCACCTGGAAGACTTTGAAAGAGGCATCCTAAATGCTTGTTTTTGTTCATTGTAATTTAATGGTAAACTGTAAACAATACATAATTCATTTTAGGGCAAATTATAGCTTTACATTCTCTAAACTGGTTAGTGACAGGACATCTTGTGGTAACAAGATAATGACCTGAGCAGGTTAGAACAGGCTGGGTCTTATCTTTTAAGAAGGATGAAATAATGTTATGACATTGTCAGCATATTGTCTAACATGCTGGGATGCTAGCAGCTCATTACTTATGTGCAACTCATCTGTCTGAGTAAAGGATTGCAAGGCTGGCCCTCCTTGGTGTAGCTGTGCTGGCAAGCCCCAGCACGCCGCGGAGCAACAGGAGATGTGTGGCTGAGGTGGGCCCACACAGGCTTGCACAGGAAAGGTGAGACTGCATCTGAGGGGTGGGTGGGGTTCTACTGCTGTTCTCAGCGCCACAACCTCCACTTGAACACTGAAGGCAAATTTGCTCAGCCTACCCACAGCCACTGGAGATGGTAGATAGATCTGCTTGGTCTTGGAAGCTTTCCTGCTTTCCTCTGGCAAACTGGAGCTATGCCTCCATCCTCAGGCATACCTGTTAACTTGTCAAAGATGAGGAAATTCCTTCTCACAAATCCACTGTGTCCTGGAGGGTGTCATATGCTTTAGCTTTAGCCATTTGACCTGGCTCCTATCCACACACTAAAACCTCAGAGCTGATTTTAGGGCTTTGACCCAGTTTCCATTTGACAACAGCTCCCAGTGATGAATGAACGATTCAGAGACACAGCTGCCACCCTGCTGCTTGCCCTTATGGCACAACTGGAAGCACTAGTCCAGCGTTTTACCAGTGGTTTAAGCTAATATATTTGTTTGTAAAGTTGAGATGCTGAGAGCATCCCCTTCACCCCAAAGTACAGTGGTGCAGCTACTGTTGGAAGAGTGCAGCAGTCACCTGGTAGTGATAACAGCTTCAGTGAGATTGACTACAGCCCTCAGTGGCTGTTGTCCCCCTTGCCCAGACCAGTGGGCTCCCCATGCAAAATGAAGGAACATGAAATCTCAGCCATCTCTGTATCTTTCAAATGGATCAGAGTGATGTATATAATCTCACATACTAAAGAATCCCACCAGCTTTCCAGCCAAGCAGGACATCTATGCTCACAAGGTTGGCCTGAGTCTCACTGATGGCATTTTTATGTTGTTAAGAAACAGCTGTGAATAACACATAAAAAAGACATATAAAGATGGCTTTTATTACATTCCATTTTCCAGGGCCAGTGTCTCACGTAGCATTTTCCCCTTGAAATATTGCGGCCTGTAGGCTGCAGTCACACACATTTAGAGAAAGTTTAGTTTCATGGAGCTGCCCCATTTGTATCTAATGTATGACAATAGCAACAGGATCTGTGTTTTGATTCCTTGTTAAGCAAAGTAAGCAGGTGAAATACTCAGAAAGAAAACTGATACACTTTTCTCACATTGCTTGCAGAGCATCACATGTATGTTAGATCTATTACTGATTAAAACTCTTGTTAAACTGAGGATCAAAAAGAAATCTTGACACCTCATTTAGCTATTTTCATGGCTGGATTAGCCTAAATAGAACAACTTGTCTATATGGGAATAGCAGAGACAATTTTAAAGATATATTTCCATCTAGGCAGAGAAACTGTGAGTAGAGTCTTTAAATCACAGGAGAAATATTTTGTTTGTTGCAGTCATGAAAATTATTGGGTGAAATCTTGACCACACCAAAGTCAATAAAAGTTTTTCTATGGTTTTCACTGAAGCATAATGTATTTTCTATTGATATTTGAGGGGCAAAAAAAGCAACAACTTTTGAATGTTATATTATTGCTTATTTAAAATGGAATAGCTAGTTGAATATTTATGAACTAATACTGTATTAACAGAAGATTTCCTAAGTATATATTAATCTTGGTGGTTTACCAAAAGCTTTCAATATGTCTGGATCACTTTTGATTTAAAAGATTAGAGGAGAGGTAGTTAATGTGCTAAACAAAATGGAATTTTGTCTGTTTTCCTCTCAATGTCATTATTTGTCTTCATTTTTTTCCACATTCCAAGCGTTCAGCGCTTTTGAAACATAAATGCACAAGCAGATAGGGAACAGTCTGCACCATACTGCAAAATAAGCCTGGATCCTTCAGGCTTTCAGTCTGAATACAGGTTTCTGAATACAGGCAGTGGAAGAGCCCTTCTCTGGGCTCTCTTGCAGACCCAAACAGATATTAGCATGATGACAAGCAAGGTAGGCTTGGACCCTTGGGATTACAGCCTGACTAGGGGCTGAGAGTGTGGAGGAAATGTCTACAAAGGCTGCAGAAAGGGAATAGAGTCTCAGTGAAGCTGGGAAGCTGCAATAGTCCCAGATCACAGGATTTGGGTCTGGCAAGCTGATTATTCAGCTCTGCAACACTCAGAGCCCAACCATGAACATCATATGAACTTTGATGTTTTTAATGTTGTCCATGGCTGGGCTGTAGTCAGCAGGACTGACCCTTTTATGCTCTCACAGGTCTTTTTTTCCTGACAGTTTTATGGGCATAAATAGATAAAAGTCTTCATCTTAGGAAAAGCATGTATTTAGGAATTTTAAGATACTAATTTCATGTTGCCCTTGAGCATTTTCTGCAAATGTTAGCATGCACATACTATTTCTGGCGATTGAAGCAGAGTATTTTGACTTTAAAGTGGCATCTTCTGAATAAATGTGTCTTCAAATGATTTATGCATGCCATTAGGATTTAGTGCTGGTAGTTGTCCTGGGAAGCCTGATCTGGTCTTTCAAGAGTTGTCTTAGTTTTATCAGTCCATTTACATGTGGTCATATTTCAACCTCCAGGAGCTTTAAAATGTTTAGTACACAGAACACAAATTTAAGCCTGTGTTTGTTTTTATTGGTGGAACCTCTTTCCTTTCTTCAACATTCTCAAATGTTCCCTGGTTTAAGTAGAGTTATCTAAGGTAATCCACTCTTGCCCTTACCAGGGATATTCCACTTTGTTCATAAGCACATAACATAACTCTAGTCCCCTGTGATTTCATTGTGAAATTAAAACCCAGACACTCATCCAGATGTCTTAGAAGATAAGGGCAGACCTAATCCGTGTGTCACAGAGGACTTGAGGAGCAGGAATTCACCTATACATCATCACGTCGTTATTAGCCTGGACCATGGCAAGCCCAACACAAACATTTTCCACAGGGCTTGCATTCAGGTTTGGCAGTGTTAAGAAAATACCCTCCAGCAATGTGTTATTTTAGGCTGAAACAAAAGTAGACATGAATGGCAAGAGGAACAGAGAAGTATTGTTTTTATTTTCAATGTGAACCCATAACTTGTGTTAAATGAAAATCTAACCAAGTAAGATGTAAATACCATCGTGTTCAAATGAGCTATCAAATATCAACACATTTATTTTGTGATGGAGCACTGATGCTTGTCTTAGGCACTGTGGGAAGGGCAATTTAGATAGTAGAAGCCAAAAGCTTTATCTGATTAAAACTGATATGATGATTGATTTTGACAGAGAGAAATCACTTCCATTGCAGAAAAAAGGAGGCAACAAAAACATTGTGCATTTTTCACTAATATGAATGGTGCCATTGAAACTAGAAACAAAATGTGGGCTTCAGAAAGAGGTAAAACTTTACCTCTGTCTTTTGCAGTTCTGCCACAGAACTCACCCCAAAAGCTTCCAGAATGATTTTATAAAATCCCAGGGTAAGGATGAGAACCCACAGCAGGTGACCTACCCTGCACAGCCTCCCATTTCTGTCTGTTCCTGCCCTCACTTGCTATTTCTCCATCTTGCACTGGGAGCACTCCCAAAAGTGTGCAGGGCGATGCTACAGGACAGCAAGGAGCAGAGTTTGTGATCAAAGCAGTAAACTGGGAGTTAGCTGGTTTGGATTCAGCTCCTGCCTGTGCCACAGATGTTCTGCATCGCCAGCCATGGCAGGCTCTGTTTTTGACAAAACTCCTCCTGTGCCGAGAGCCAGCGAGAGCCTGGGATGCCATCTGATGCTGGGAGACAAACAAGGCTCACCCACTGGTTGGACATTATGCAAGTATATTTAGAAAACTCCAATAGCATGTAAGCTTTGTGGTGTCCTTCAGCACAGGGCTGAACCTCTTGTTTATAGTCAGTGCCTCAGTGCTCCCTCCCACGAAGCAGGAAAACTGCAAGGATTTTCACTTTAACATTTGTGCAACACCACTGTGATGTAAGAGACACTTCAGTGCATGTCTATTGGAAGGAGAGACTACAGCTTTGAAGCGAGGTGTCCAGAGTTTGTGCACTAATTGAATAGTTGGAGCCTCACAAGTGTGAAAAACTGCCCTGGAAAAATCTTCAGAAAAGAAAAATCTGTAATAATGAGTTCTGAGGGCTGCTACTGTCCTGTTTTGGGGGTTTAGGGGGGGTTTGTTTGTTTGTTTGTTTGTTTTAATATGAATATTAATGGTAAATTCTTGCAAATGTACTCATGAAAATCAAAACTAGAATAAAGGGCTTCAGGCAGGACAGACAAACACTTTCTAAAATGGTATGTGGCTTTGATTTTTTTTTTTTTTTTTTTTTTTTTTTTTTTTTTTTTTGGTTTTGTTTTGTTTTGTTTTGTTTTGTTTTGGGAAGTGATCCAGGTTACCCTAACAGAAAGCAGAGACACTTTGTGGCTGGGGTCTCTTTGTGCACAATGCAATGGCAAGGCAGTTCAAGACCAGTTCATCTGTGTGAAAATATGACCCTTATGAGTCTGGAGGTCAATGAAACCACTGTTGATCTGCTTAGGGCATGCTGGTCACTGCTTTAGGGTCATTTTGATTTATGTGCTTGGATTTTCCACTTCCAGAAGAATAAAATGTGGGTAACTGTTTCTTAGTTAATACTAATTTTTTGTTGGCAGCATGTATTTTTTTTTTCAGAAATATGCATTATATGAAAAATCGGACAAATTTAATGTAAGTATATAAAGTTACATTTTTATGAAAGGTGAATATATTCACAGTGATAATTAGGAAAAAAAAAACCTTAAAAGCATAGCTTTTGATTTCTTTTCTTTTTTTTTTTCTTTTTTTTGTTTCTTTTAAGCAATATACAAGCTTCCCCCTTCTCTGATATTCAAACATTGTGGTTTAAGAGTTTAACAGTTTTTGTAGATTTACATTAAAGATTCTCACATGAAGGATGAAATTGATATTGGTGGTAACACAATTTAATGAATGGGATAGTTGAGGCAGAGGCAGAATCAGCCAAAAGAAATGTGTAGCAAACCAGAAAGTTAATAATTATTTACCTCCCTAACTCCTGTCCAACTTCAAAAGTAAAATGAATGGAGGCTTTAAATGTGCTTTCTTAGTACAAAAATGGCAGCTGCTTCCCTGCTGAGATGTCTTGGAAGTGTTGCCACAGATGGCAACCACTGCACAGAGAATTTGATCTTTAGTACCTCTTGAAGTCTGGTGGGGCCTTCCAGGCTTTCATGATGGCTCTGGACACCAGTGCTGGACTGTCCTTGTGTGCATTTCCCATGCAGAAGCTGGTACCAAAAACTTCCCACTGTACAGCTCATCATGGTGAGGGAAGTGGGGATCCAGGAGGAATCAGGGGGCACTGCACACCCTGCCTCTGACACGAGGGAGATGGGGCAAAATATCGTCTCAGCTGACACCAACATTTTTTACCTTGATCACTTTTCATTATTAATTTCAGTGTGATTAACACAGGGGGCATCTGAGTCAATTTATCTGGATTTTTTTTCTAGTTTTCTGTCAGACATTTAATAGCTCTGAATTCAGTGTTACTTGTTCCTCTGGTGTGTAAACAGTCTTCCCCTGACTAGTTGCCATCCTAAGTACTTCTATCAACCACTATTCTAATACTTGTATCAAACTCCTTAATTTGTCCTATAAGATCCTCTAACTCCTTGAAACCTTTTTAAAAAAACCTGTTAAGATCTCTGCTACCTGCTTTGCATGTGACTGCTGAGCAGTTTAGTAACAAAATTTGAACATGAGCAAACAAACAACGCATTTATGACTGTGATGTAGCTTCACCATTGTATTTCTTGTCCCATTTTTTAGGGAGTTTTACAAAACCCAAAATGGTCTATGAACAAAATGTGGGGCTGGAGAGGCCACAATTATGAAATGTTCAACCTGCTGCTCACTACTTGTTCCTTGGAGTAACTGCTTCACAAGCCTTCTCCTTCAAGACATCCTAAAGGCTGTTTAATACTCTCTTAGTTGTCATTGCTGTCAGCACTCAGCACTGTGAAGAGTTGCTGAACTAAACCATATTAGCAGGTCTTTACAATTATTTGTAAATGTTGGGATACTCAGAAGATTATTGCACTGGTACATTGCCTTTGGTGCCTGAGGGGAGCACAAATTATATCTTATCTGCAGGAGTAGCACTGAGAAGCTGTCTTTATGAGATGCTGTGGTGCTCAACCCACTTCCAATCCCATCACTGGGATTGTCAGGGTACAATTTATATCAGTGAGCAGGACGGACACAGCCTCTAACATTAGAGTTTCGCATGAATCTAATGCATGGGAAATGGATTTTTTTTCCTCAAATGGATAAAAATATCTTCTCATCTGAAACCTTAAACTGATGACATTTCAGAATTCCATTTGGAGAGATGGAAAAGCAGATGATCTGTGGTTTTTAAAACTCTTTCTGATAGCTGGCGCTTCTTGTCTATAAAGTTTTTTGAAGTACTACTGAGACAAAGCACTTCAAACTTTTGCCCGTATATCTGACTCCACAAAGGTTTGTCTATAATTGTCTATATTTCAAGAAAACTACTATTTTCTGAAACACATTAATTCGGGATTGTCAGGACTGGTACCTGGAAGTTACGCTCCTAAAATTGAAAGAAATGGTCCAGTTTTCAAAAGCACTGAGCAACCTCTGAGTGCCATGGAAATTGTCCAGGATTTAAAGCTCTGGGAAAGGTCAGGCTGGTTGTTTTGTAACCTAAATTTAAGCTCCTATGTACTAAAAATGCCAAGGAAGAAATATCCCCTATCATAAGCCAGTTCTTTAAAAAGAGACATACTTTTAACAACTGCTTAATTGAAAGCAAAACTTATTTCAGTACGATAGGAACATATTTATAGTTGTGTTTGTGCCATCTTGTAATTTGCAACTTGAAAGGAAGTCAATTGTTGCATAACTCTACAGGCCAGTGGGCCATTTCCCTTGGGTCCTAAAGTAGAAATTAAAATTTGTTTTATTCTTTATAGTTATATATATGTTTATTTATTATCTGCTGCTGGGAGCTGCTGAGTGACCTGCTGGTGTGCCCTATGGATCTGGCTATGGGAAAGACTGACTTGTTAAACACTCTTCCATACCAGGGCACGGAAACAGGAGGCTGTCAGGAGCTTCCATCTGACCATAACGTGAGACACTCCAATACTGTGTGCATTGCCCATGGTGCAGGCTGGCAATTTAGGGCATTATCTCACCAAAGAGTCACTTGAGACTGCAGCCCCTTCCTAATTCATTCTAAGGCGAGCATGAAGAGCTCCCTACCCATAATGGGATAGAAATCCTGCCTTGCTCTGGCTTGGACTTTTGCCATGGCGTTGGGTGACGGCAGATTTCATCACTGACGGTGTATCCTGACATGGGTGTGAGAGAGTGTGATGGAGCACTGAAACCAGGAGCAGGGCAGCAACCTGGAGGCTGTCAGGTGTTGTAGAGAGAAAGGCACCTGAGTGGCAGTGAAGACAGGGACAATAATTTCTTCATGCAAATGCTGCCTAAAAAGGGGTCCCTTGACTGGCAACAGGGTTTTAATATGTGAGCTCCAATTTTCTGTCTATATTAGCCTGTGTTTGGGTCTGTTTATTTATACTTTTCATGTGAAACATGGTAGAGAATGATGGTTTGTTCTCAGTCAGGGCAATTACTGTACAGAATTAGTGTAATTTACAATGGATGAGACCTTGTCAGAACTGCTTCTTTTGGAGCAGAAAGGGATGTCAGACCAAGCTGTTCAGAGCTTGACCCAGTGGGGCCATGCAAACCTCCAGAGATGGGGACTTCACAGCCTCCTGAAGGACCCTGTGCCCTGCCTGGATGGCCCCTGGGATTAAGAAGCCCATCCTGACAGGGCATGCTGGCTGTGCTGGTCTCAGGCAGTGCTAATGCTCCCAGGACCCTTTGCTTGTTTTCATCTGAGAGTGACCTCTGTGACTGTCACATAAAGTCAAGTACTGACTGCATGACCACCCTCTTCAGAAAGAGTCTATGACTTTTGAGTTTCTCTTCTTTTCCATTTACCTAGAAGAGATTTTCCCAAATTTTCTGAACCAGAAGTAGATGTGTCACCCCAAGGCCAGGACTGAAGAGCACCAGCCATCCAGCGACTGCGTGATTTGGCATGGCTGATCCTGCTGGATCACTTCTTGCCAGGCCCACAGGGTCTTTCCAGCCATGGTGGCATGGCTTTTGTGTCCTGTTTAATTTTTGTCTCTCAGAATTGTTGAGTTTGCCCATCCAAGCTTTCTATGTTTAATGTTTTCTATAAACTCCCCAGCTCCTGGAGTCACATGAAAAGCTGAGCTATTAATAAATGTTTTTGAGCTTTGGAGGGGTAGAAAAAACCTTCTGAGTGTGAATTTCAAATGCAAGCTTCACAAACAAATACAATGAACTTTTACATTCATTGAGCTTTAACATCTCCTGGTTTTCTAGGGCATCATTTCTGACTTGTGACTACTGGAGGTTGGCAGCACTGCTGCTGACTCTCTGTGCATTGAGGCTGCATTTATGTCGCTTGGTTTGATACATTCCTGGGAGACTTATTTCTACTCTCTGTGCATTCAGCTACAGCCTGGGCAAAACAAGAGAATATATTTTTTGTTCTTTCCCCTTACTTTAGCTTCAACCTTTCTACTTTTTAGGGTAATAATTTGGCTATTATTCTGAAACATATGTTCACTGTTGAGTATAATTAAGTGTTAAGTTGCGCAAATCACTCAAATTGACACTGGATGAACTGGAGGGATATTCTGATAGTAGCCTGTAAAGAATTACAAGGAAAATCAGAACATGTAATATTTTTGAATCTGAGTGCAATTTGTGAATATTTGCACATATTCTTTTTTTTTTCTAAGTTCTTTTCTGGTGTCACACATATATTGCTTCCTCTTGAAAGTAGAGGAGGAATTTAAAACTTTCTGTGAATTTTAAAAACAAAGTTTTTACTTCTATTGTGAAAGATCTTAGAGCTGTTATGGAAAGTAACAGGTGAATGAGGTTGATATCCAAAGTCAGTGATGTCAAAACCAACAAGATGGTTGTCAATTTTGTCAGAGGACACAATTTTACTGACTTCTACTTAATTTTTTAATTTCTGATTAATAGGAAGATATGTACTGATTTGTGGATCATGGCCAAAGACTTTGAAGTCTTCTAAATTCTATTCTACAAGTTTTCTAAGAGAGAAAAGACAAGAACTCTTTTCTCCAATGAGGTAAATGTGTGACTATAATACCAGTAAAAGGATCTTTGAAGTGTTTTTCTTCACATGCACAGAAATCACTTAAGTATAAGCCACTAAAGAACCACACCTGGGAGATTTAAGGTGATTTTTTTGTTTGTGCTATGCTGGAATTTTTTTGTTTCAGGAGTGTTTGTCTTATAGTGTATGGTTGAAGTGACCCTCTTAAATCTACCATTAAAACTTGAAATGACACAAGCCTGAATCATGCAAGCAAAAGGGCATTACCTTGAATTTGTGTGCTTGAGTCTCTTGGCACAGGTAGAACACCAAGAAAATAGTTTCAGTCACTAGAAATGTTCACAAACATTACAAGTGTGTCACTGTAGACCACAGTCTGAACATGTCTTCTTTCCTACCCAACATTAGACTCTTATTGGAACAGGTCCAGTGCTTCAATGAATTAATTACAAACCAGTAAAATATTTCTTTTCCTCTGCCTGTGGTAACTGTTCTTTAACCTGGCAGCAAGACTAGGTACAAACAAGTGCTTGTGGCTGACTTGTGGGCAAATAGGCTGTGTGCATGGCAAGAGAGGCTGTGACATGGAGCCAGTCACCGTTCCTTGGCCACGTACTGGAACATGGTGCCAAACGATGGGGAGCACCCTATGGCTGTGCTTGACACCATACATGTGTGGGAGCTTCTTGCCAGAGCAGGTGGGCAAGAATAGCTCAGCTGGGAGCAGGTGAGAGGGCTCAGGCAGGGAAAGGCATTCCTGGCTTTCCTGGCGTTCCTCCTGCGCTGCGCAGGGAGAGCAGTGCCAAACAACACATGCGCTGTTGGCATCTCCAGTTACTTCTACTTCTGTAAGTCAGGAACCCTTCCTCTGAAGCCAATGGCACCTCATTAACATGAAACTGATGTGAATAAGAGGCAACTGGGACATATATGTTTCCATACCTTTATGCCGTTGGGTCTGATTCTACTTTTGTTCACACTGGTTTGATATTGATACAGCTCCTCTGGCTTTCATGACATGAATCTGTGTTTAACCTGGGTCAGCAAGATCTCAATCAGCTTCATTTACTTCAAAAAATATGTGCCCAGAGCTATAGGGAAAGAGAATAGAGAATAGAAAATGGGAAGTAAAAATAGGAAAGGGATCAAGAAACAACTCAAGGATGGAGCTTCACATTTCTTGTGTTTGCCTACAGTTTGTTGCCTTTGTCAGTGAAAGATGGGAGAGATGAAAGAAGGGAATATTTCTTGAGTTAGAGGTTGTCTTCGGGCTGAGCAAAGCCCTGCGGTAAAAGCACGTTAGTCCTCCCTCTTTTTTCTATTTCAGCTGTTCTTTGTGTTGGGAAAAAAAAAAAAAAAAAAAAACCACTTCTTTGTTTTTTTCCAATACAAAATAGGAAAGGACTACAAGGAAACAGAGCAGATTATTTTTTCCAGTTTGCCTTAGGGTTTCCTGGAATTTTTGCTACTGTACATTTATTTAAAGTAACCCTATCTGTTTAAATACATGCTGATCTTTGGCTGCTCTGAGATCAGAATCAGCCCTGAAGAATGCCTTTTGCTCGCAGTCATTTTTGTATTGTCAGTCCTTCCTCAGCGCCCCCCGCCACGCTGACCTCCAGGGTATCAGGTGACAGCAGGATAAGCTGCAACACATGTGGGCTGGGCAGGCAGCGAGTTATGATCTGAACCAATACGGAAACTGGGGTCTCTTGTCAGTCTCCTCAAGGATGACAAAATAATCTGCTTCCAAATGAAGGTAGATGTAAGATAAATTCTGTGCCTGCTATTATATTTTTTTGGCATTAGCCAAATGCTCTAAGCGTTTTGTGGCTTTGTCACCACCAATTATGAACTAAAATAACATCAAGTGCTGCAGAGTGCCATGATCCAAAACTCCTCTGTCTCTTCGCAGTGACACTGTGAATAAATAAAATCAGCTCCAATGATTCATTAATTCATGTTTAATAAGGCTTTGCAAAGTTATGTCAGACACTTGGAAAGGATGTCTGGAACTAAAAGCTCAATCCCTCAGTGTCTAACCCAGACGAGCTGACTCCTTAATTTTGCTGAAACAATATGTGCAGGGAAGGGTTTGTTGGAGCTCTGGAAAGTTTTCTGTTGTGTGCACTATTTAAAAATTCTGTGCAATTGTCATCATTATCTTCCCAAAATGAAAACAAGTCTTTTATACTGAAACTTAGGACATTATGCAATAAACTAAAATTTATTGTTTATTTCTCCAACCAAGATTTTGCATAACAAATGGAATAAATTAAAATTTTTTGTCGGCTGTCTCAATTTCACAATAATCATATTTTTATTTGAGCAATGTGTGTATATCCTGAAAATACTTCAAGAAAAAATAAATTATTCAAATGGAGCAGCTTTGCTGTAAATTATACTGCAATTTTTTTTCCTTAAATGTAATTTCTATAAGATTTGTTTGTTAGAATTGGTAAGATGCTTAAAGCTTTTAAAAAAGGTAAAATAATTTCCTTTTTATTGTCTAGACTCTATGTAAGTCATTGCTAATTAATACTGCCCTTTCTGGTGACTTTGCAGCAGGCAAAGCAGGCAAACTCAAACAAACCAATTATAAATGATTTTTCAATGTAAACTCTTAACAGTGTAGCCTAAGGGCTTGCTCAACATAAAAGTACAATTTAGAAAACATAAGTTTTAACTAAGGTCAGGATATATCAGGTCATGATGGATGTACATGTAAAAACATCTGACTGTGGAATGACAACATTTTCTTCAAGACTAAGCAAAGCGTTGGTGGCAGTGATAAGTAAAATGAAAAATAGCCTTGAATGAGCTGACCAGAAGGTTTGAGTTTGGAATTTGGGTTGCTAGTTTGGGGGTTTTTCTCGAGTGCATGTTGATTTTGGTTTCTTCAGAGTTTTGCAAATCTGACTTCCTGGGATGCTGCAAGCAGTATAGTCTGAGTTTTAGACCTATATTCTACAGCAGGGCCAAGAGAAAGTCAAGCTTTTAAACATCATCTGCTGCCTTGGGTCCCAGGTAGAAATCATCCCCCTTTCCTTCTCTTCCCTGTGCTATGGAGGTGCCACAACACCCCTCCTCCTGTGTGTGATGCAGCATTGGCTGCTGTCCATGGCACAGCTCATCTGGCTTTGTTCCTCCAGCTACTGAGTGGAAAACGTCATGGCTCTGTGACGCAGAGCACTGTCCCAGTATATCCCACCACCACAGCCTGAAGCTTGTTCACCATTTTGGAGGAAAAAATCTGGGGAGAAGATCCTGGTTTGAATAGGTGGTGGTTGACTGCTCCACACTGTCTTTAAGGCTCTTCATCCTTATTGTCTGTCTTTCAGCAGCCTGAGTGAAGCTGGCACAGGCTCACGTCATGTGCTGTATCTAATTTGGTAGAAGCAGTCACATGCCCGTAGTGTGATCTGTATCAGATTTGTACGGCTGAGTCATCTGGTATCAATTCTTGAGGAGCAAAGGCTCCATAGCTGCAACCTTCACGTGTTCCCGTGACTCCTGCTCCTGTCTTGTAACCCATTTATCACAGTTCTGCTCTTGCCCTGCTCCTCTGCCCGTTTCCCAACTCACCCAACACCTCTTCCTTAGCTCGGGAATATCTTTTCCCAGACACACGTGCCACCTCGTCCTGGACTCAGCAGCCCAGGAAGTCACACAGACTTCCTACAAATATCACACAGATATTTGTAAATGATCTCTGAACCTCTGACTCTTTGCTGTTGTCATTGCATCCCTCCTTCTCCTTCAGGAATATGGTAGCTCAAATAATTTATAATTGGTTTGTTTGAGTTTCCCTTCACACATAGTGGCTCCACAGCCTCTTGAAAAGAGAATATAGAACATTGTTTCTTATCAAGCAACTTCTTTCTCTTTTCAGCTGAAAAATTGTCCTGGTCATTAGCCCACCATCCCCCATGGCTGCTCCTGGCTCCTCCACTCAGATTAACAAAAGACAGCCAAAGGCATACCCATGGCTTCAAATGTGCACGGAAACCATACACTGGAACTGGGTCACCAGTTTATCAGCCAGGCTCTGACTGCAGGTTTGTCATTTTGTTGAAGCAAGAACTGATTTTCTCAATAAAGTAAAGGCTCATTAATTTTATTTTTAACAAAAACACTGCCTCTTTCTATATTTACAAGAATTGCAACCTTAATAAGCACATAGTGTATGTTCATAGCTGTTGGCAAAACCCAACGGATGCTACTTGGAAAATCAAAAAATTACTGCTTAGTTGAATTAGAAACATTTATAACATCTGCAATCATACTTGTTTGTTCTCTCTTCTTGTGAGCGAAGTTGTTCCACTGGCGCGGTCTCCCCTCTTTCTTTCTTGTCATCTATAATTATGTTGAAGGGATTAATAATCATGCATTTTATCCAGCGTCTCGGCTTGATGACAGGGCATTGTTTAACAAGAGCAAAATCAGTGTCCTGGCTCTTTGGGAGAGCTAAGGCTGTGCTTGCAGTGGAAATCATTGAAAATAAACATGTGGAAGCCTAAGCGCTCTTTAATAACTCCTTCTGCTTGTTTAGTTAGCAATTTTGATGATTTTGTCCATTGTGCCTGGCTCTGCTAGTGCAGAGGCATGGTTATTTATGGTGCCAGAGGAGGTTATGATCTCCTTATATAAACTACAGCACAGAGGTAGAATATAGTCAGTTCTGAGTCATGCTAAGTGTTTGAGTTCTGCAGCTCTAATGCCATTAGATTGAGAATAGGCCATTAGATTGTAACAGAATATTTTTTAGGATACTGTTTAGGATACTGATGCACCAAGCACCCAGAAAAGTTCTGGATTTGTTACATAGATAGGCATTGTCCTGTGTGTAGCTTTTACTTCTACTTAGCTATTTAGGTGATATTTGCAGATGGCAAGATGATGTTTCGAAGTGGCACTGCCCGTGTGTTGGAAGCAATTACTGGATTATTTCCTTCTCAGAGGTGCTGTGTGTTTAAGTGCAGAGCTTGGGACTGTGTGTACTTGATCTGAAACAAAGGGTGTAAAAAGGTCTCTGCTGGGTAAGAGGCAGCCTGCCTGCAGCACTGCTGTCTTTGGGTGTTACAAGCCAGGGAACATGGACAGTTTCCATGGGAGCTCTGAGAAAGTCTAGGCCTCATTGCAGCAGAGAGCACTTGCTCAAAACCCACTTTTCCTGCTTTGCAGTGTGGGATGGCTGTGGCATTTCCTGTGCCACAGCTCAGTTGGGTCAGGGCAGGGAGGGAGAGTGATAATCCCCAGTGAGCAGCACCTGGCTGGCAGCATCCAGTGCCTAGAGGAGGATCAGCACAGGGAAGAGAAGTTTCTCACCAGTGAAGTGAAATGTAACTAGAAATTAGGACAGAGCATGGAAGTGCTAGTTATATGTACTCACACAAATCCTCAGAGACAGATCAGTGCTCAGGGTACCGATATGGGTGAAGGTTCAAGGCCGTGGAGCACCAGAAGATACCACAGAATTAGTGCTTCAATGCCTAGAGCTTTGTCTCATGGCTGTGGCACAGTGATATGCTGCTCTCAAATTTTTGGAGAACTTGGACTTCAGTCCTAACTCAGGCAGTGAATACACCTGCTGTGAACCTTCTATTGGTTGGTATTCTCTCCTGGAAATGCATTGTGGAAGGACACTGCACAAGTGTTCCAGACCTTATTAATGAGGGAAGCAGTTTTCCTTCAGACCTTCCTCAGATACCCATCACATCACCAGACAGCCTGGAATGCATTCTGTGTTCTTGCTTTATATGAGTGTTTCAGATTTTTGCATAACATATTTAATTTCTAACTTATGTATGTAGCAATTTGGGTGATGTTTGAGTAGGACGTTTCCTTTTCTTGTTACTGCTAGTGCTTGAAATGATGAGACTCACTCTTTCTCAAGGGAAGTACATGGGGAAGGCTAGCCAAGAGCTCAGGCTGTGGGTGGTGGGATGGCAGGGGCCAGCAGTTAATTCAACAAAACCAGATATTAATGTGGAACACAAGAGAGGGATTTCTTTCCTCTTTTGTATCCACTTTATTTTTCAACAACAGAAGCCACCTATGAAAGACAAGGGTTAGCTTAGGTTAGCTCCTCATTCTTACAGACACATTCACACATTTACACCCCCACAGAAGCACAATGATGCCTGAAGTCCAGAAATCCCAAAAACAACAGGAGGCTGGAGCCAAGACCCAACCATCACCTACCCCAGGGCTGTCCCTGTTGTGTGATGGGAGTTCATTACATCAGCATACTTATAGCCTGTCAATATCAGCCCACACCTCCTCAGGCCCTGCTGTCCTGACAGCCTCTTGTCTTCCCTCTACTTGGCTATCAGCACTGACCCAGTACCTTAACCCCACTTTTCTCCTGCTCCACATCAGTGGTACTTGCACAACATCTTCTCTGAGATGCCTCACAAGGAAATACCCTGCAAATCTCCATGTGGTTTGCAGAATGAATTCCCTGATGACCCTCTCATTAATAGTTTTCCCTGCCAAATGCTGTTTGCTTTTACTTTCAGAACAGTCTGCAATAATGATTAGTTCCTCTACTTGGACATTATTTACATAAAGTATTGCTCTCATCTCACAGGCAGCAGCTTCACAATGACACTGAGCAAGACCAGGATCAATGACCAGTGAAAGCAAATGCCAGACAACAGTTGTCTCTACAGGATGCATTCACAGAGACATGGGAATTTCCATACCCTCCTGGCTGCCCTGCCTGAGATGCTAAGTTCTTGAATATTTCACAGCAAAAAAAGTCCTGGGAAAAGCAGAAGTATTTCTTGTGATAAAGGCTGGCAGCACATTTCGGGAAGATGAGCTTGTCAGGGATGTTGCTGCACTCAGGCTGAACCTGTGGGAAGTGTGCCTGTTCCTAATAAATGTTGTGTGTATTTATGTGGCAGTCATTGTGCTTTGCAAGGAGGGAGTCACAGAAATAATTAGTTAAGAGCGTGAGGTTTTTGGCACAGATTCCCTTTCTCAAGTAGCTGTGATGTTCATATATAAGAAAAATTGATTTGGCATCTAGACAGGATTTCAGCACGCTCATGGTTATGGAAATCAGCTATGGGCATGGAAGAAATCTGTATATTGATTCATAAACTGACTTGATGACTTGTTCATGTTTTAATGTTTTCATGGACTTTTACCCAAGATAAAATTGTCAGTAAGTACCACTTGACTGTGCTACTGCACCATCTAAAATGGTGGGAAGAATGCACGGAATAAAAGGGATTTCCCATTAGGTGGAAGACTTCATTTTCTGTGCTAATTCATTTGTTTTCCTTAAAGATGAGCATTTTTGTCACTGCCCTTGCTATTGAGTTAGAATATGCATGTAAATAACACCCAGTGAAAAATGGTTTCCTGTGACAGTCCCCCAGTTTCATGGACAATTTATTTTGCAAGAGCTCAGGAAAGCCAGTCCTCCTCCTGCTCACACCAGGCTGTGTCCATGCTGCTAGAACTGCCACAGCTGTGTGCAGGTAATAGAATGAGAATCACTTCACTTTGGTACCGTGCAGTAGGACAAAAGCCAGTATGGCTTGCTGAGTCTGTTTGTCTATCCCTGGCTGGCGAGGGGTGTGTTTAGTCAGCATCAGCACCAACACAAGACTGCCTTGCAGAAAACACCTACTAAGAGACTGACTCCTCAGGAACATGTTTCTCTGCAGGTTTAAATCTTAATCCCTGAATTATACCTCTGCCTGCCTCATGGTTGTCTTTGGAAATCTTCCAGCATTGACCAATCCTGACCCCATTTGACTTAAGCTCTGTGGGCTCGAAATGGAGGCAGGATGGCTGCTGGCCATAATTGAGAGGAATGGAAACTGTGTCATGTGCCACATCATCCAAGATCCAGCGTGATAACAATGTGCGACCAAATTCTGATCTCACTTGTAGCAGTGAACTTCCATTCTGACTTCAGAAGGAATCCATGGGTGTAATGTAAGATGAGTCACAACACACACACTGTGCCACAGCAGAGCAGATTTTTTCCAATAAGTACTGTCTCTTTTGTCAAGCCAGAAAAAAAACCCTGGAGACCTATACTCTATCAAACTGCAAAATTCAGGAAAGAGGACCCATAGTAACTACATTTTTGAAGGTGAAGATTGTTCCTTGCGGACTAAATCTTCCCTTACAACAGTTGGTTACTCATTTTCAGAAAATTTCTGCAAGTTTTTCCATGATTAGTGTATAGGATTAAAAGATCTCTGGAGCCTTGTTTGACACTATTGTGTTTGGACGCCACCTTACATACTAAAAGCACTCATGGAGAAACCAGGGAGATGTCTCATGGTGTCTCAAGGTGAGCTGCCAGAAACAGGGATATTTTCATACCCTCAGAAAGAAAAAAGGCCATTTTATCATTTGGTGTCTGGCTTCTTGCTGATTATTAAACAGTCTGCCAAATCTGTGGCTAACAAGTTATTTAAATGTACTTTGAAGGCAGCTTTTGTTTCCTTCAGTTGCTATTCTAAGAAAGAGCCCTTAAAATTAATTGACTGACAAACTGTCTAATTGATGCTGCCTAAGTAGCCTGCACTGGCCAAAACTGATGGGAGCCCTGGCATTTTGGTCAAGGCTGCTCTAAACCCTTCAGAGAACCTCTGCTTGCCCCCTCCTTATGCTCTTGGGTAGGAGAGGGCATGTTTAGTTTTCTGCTTACTCTATTCCCTTTTGTACTTGCTCATTTGCTAGGTGCATAAAGGAGAGGAGGTCATTTGTGCACATGGGATAAAGAGGTATTATGAATTCTAAAGTGTTTGCTTTATTGGGAAAAGCACAGTGAGCAGGAGAGCTCAGGAACCTAATGTGTGAATTTTTAATGAATGCTGTGCCATGTGTTTGCGCAGTTTTTTTCTTTTCTTTCTACCTGTAGCAGCTTTATTCATTTGGGAGAGTACTGTGTACAAGATATTCTTTAGTAGTGTGCTGGCTGCTGTTTAGTTTTAATAAATTAAATCCTTTATATCAATGTAATATTCTTTAGACAAGCACTTCCAAGACAGATTAGAAATGAACTTAAGGGGATTAAAAGCTTCTCTTGCTAAAAACAATGTTTCAGATGGGAAATCCACTTATTTATGTCACTTTCAGTGGACTACATTTGGCTTTAATATGTTGCTACTGCTGAAGAAAGCAGTGCTTTGCCCATGACTGCAGCCTTTCTGCTCTGCTTTACATACACAGAAATGTTTATTTTCTTCCATACAGTAAGTCACTTTGGGGAAGATTGATGGCTTCCTATAAAATCACGAGAAACCCTTTTCTTCTTATTTAGAGAAAACAAAAGATTTAATGAATCTGGCATTTTAAATACCATCAGTCTCTTTGTAAAATAGGAAATTGTGGGAATAGAATGAGCAGAGAGAAAAATCTGCTCTGATTTTCCCCTTGCTCCACTATAGCAGGCTGAAAATACAAATTGGAAGGCTGTCATTATCTGTGAAATCCTGGACATCTTGGGAGCAGCCTGGTTTAGCTGGTGTTAGCTCTGATCTGTGCAGCAAGCTGAAGGTGAGGTACCAGATTGCAGGCTCTTTCCTCTAACTCACACCAGGCTATCTATTTCTATATCAAAACTTGTCCTAATACATGGTTCAGTGGTGTGTCAACCCCACTGCTGGGTCTCTGGTACCAACCTGAAATATCTTGATTTGAAATACTATAAAATATATTATAAAATATATACGATATGTAATGCATAATAATATACAATACAATAACATATCTGTGTGTGTGTGTGTACGTGTGTGTATAAATCAGTACCTGCTGGGTTTGATGTACCACCACTCTGCAGGTACTGCTATAGAATGAGATGCTGCCTGTCCATACCCCAATATCTGACTCCTGCTCCACTGAAGACATTCAGCCAGCAGAAACTGAGTGCTTTGGTGAGCCCAGCAAAGCTGCAGCTGTGCCTCTCTCCAGAACCTTGTCCTGCTGGATATCTGGCCATGCTCAGATGGCTGTGAACATTAGCAGGAAGCCCTGCAGTCCTAGGCTCTGGTAGGAGCTTTGCAGTAATCACCAGCCAAGGCACACAGTACTGCCCTGGAAAGGGCTGACTGCTGCCCAGTGCTCTCACACTGAAGTTTAACCAGGGTGGGAACCATCTCTGTGGAATAAATGAGGAGGCTCTCCTGTGGGATGAACCATGACAAAATTGAATATTCTGAATATCTGCACAATTTTAAGACCACGTTTAGGCCCCATAAGAGACAATTCAGCACTCTAACTTTCCTAGCATCCATGTTTGGCAATCTGAACTGTCAATTCTTCTCCCAGACTACCAAAAGTAAGTTTTGGAGTTTGCTCCTCATAGCTGAATGCAATGGGGACAAAGAAGGTATTAGGACACAACTGATGTTCACAACTGTGAAAGAAGAAAGAATTCCTCTTGAGCCTCCTCACAAAGCTGCCAGGAAGGGAACTAGACTGGAGAGCCTTTGACAACAGTCTGGTTTTGCCTTTTCTCAAGTGTGTTAGAAGTCTTTGGTGTACAGCGAGGACAGAAGAAATGATCATAGGAAAATGAAAACTGGAAGAAGTATGTGAAATTAATGTTTTAATTGGAACAAGGCCTTTCCTTCTATTTATTGTTGTAATTTGCATGTGAGACCATGAAACTACAGTGCTTAGTCTTACATGTCAGCTCCAAGAGCTCAGCTATGGTTTGGAGGTCTGTTATTATTCAATTGCAGTGCAGATAGCTTGGGCAGAGGGAGAGGTTCCACCCCGCAGCACATAAAGTTTGTCTTGGTAACTGTGTCCCTGACACAGTGCTGGATTTTGTTATTTTAGGCACATCTCCCCCCATCATTACTTTAAAAAGTTTCACCATTATTTCTATTCCATCATGTTTCATTACACAGTAAAGTATTATTTATTTAAATGGTTTTCA
This sequence comes from Vidua macroura, assembly GCF_024509145.1. Taxonomy (NCBI): domain Eukaryota; kingdom Metazoa; phylum Chordata; class Aves; order Passeriformes; family Viduidae; genus Vidua; species Vidua macroura. Next base: position 12,674,017 of record NC_071581.1, read on the forward strand.
AAGTAACTTATTTCCTGGTACCTGGTTAAAACAAGACCATTTCAATGCTTTCAAGCCTTTGAAACTCCAAGATCTGTGTCCATTTTGGTCACTCTTCAATTGCTAGTCAGTGCCCTCTTTCCACAGCCAGAAGCTGACATTCAGATTGAATTGTAGTGCATCCGATCAAGCAAGGGATATGTTTTGAAGGCAAAGCTCAAAGATTGAGTTGCGTGACTCCACTGGTATTGAAAAGGGCCCTAAAGTGAGGCTGTGTATTTACCTTGTATTCTTGGGATTGAAGGAGAATAGACTGGTAAGCAGAAATTAAACAACCATCTTTATTTTTCATTATTTTCTTCTGTTTTGTTTTCTGAAGTTAGATTTTGCTCCTTTCCCCCAAACCACATTTTTTGCTAGTCCTAGTATTTATCAGGTATCTAAATCCTTATATATCATACATGATAACAAATTCTGACTGAAATTTCACCAGTAGTTTTAGAGTGGAGAGGACAGAGTGATTTTCTGCACAATAATGATGGTTTCTTTAGTCACTGTAGCCACTATGTGTGCACTGGTCATAACACCTGAGGATAAAATTTATATACATTGTCACATGGTTTATCTGAAAAAAAATATATATTGTTTGAGAAAAAAGTATATAATGAGGATCAGGGATAGAATTTCACTGAGAAATGTGGTGTAAAAATGCTTCTCATTTTAAATTAAGCTTTCAATGGCAAGTGCTTGGCTTTCAGCAACTCCTCTGAAACCCTTTTAATTGAAGTTCCATGAAAATCTGGGGAGTTCAGCTCAAGTTCACCTCCCAAGCCCATCCTGATTTCATTAAAGATCTGATCTTTCTTTATTTGCCAATAAAATATATATGTAAACGTGTGCGAGTGTGTATAAATCAGTATCTGCTAGATAACTGCTGTTTTGTGTTGTTTTGGTGTTTTTTTTTTTCCCTAAAGGAACAGTTTCCCTTTTCTTTATGAAGAATGAACTCTGCTCTGTGCATGCAATGGGAGCTGGAACGAACGATCCCCGGCCCAGGATGGGATTTGGAGCACACGACACCCTTATTGCTTCCCTCTCCTGTTTTGTATTCTGCACTGGTTGTGCCAAGCTCACCATCATCCCCCTGTGGCCTGGGTAAGGACAGGGGAGGCTCTGGATGGTTCCCTTGGTGCTTGGTGCAATGGGAGCACCATGGTCAGCAAAAACTGGGGGTTGAGCTTACCTTGGTCAGGTTTAGGGTATTGCCATGTTATTTCCATATCACTATCCTCTGTCTTCTAAGACCCAATAAAGGTCTTGATAATTCTTGCTCAGGGCTTATGTCTGGACAGAGATTTCACCTTTTTGGGTTTTTGCTTAGTTCCTTTTCCAGCTGCAGTGGCTGGATATGCCTGTAACAGCACCAAGGGGCTGAGGCTACGTATAACATGGCATTATTATCTCTTTGCTAAACCAGTAAAACAGTGAGATGTCATTAAAAATTATATCCATGTATCAGAGGTTTTCAGCTTGGCTATAGGGTCCTTTCAAAGCTGTGCGGTTGGAGAGATTCATTTAGCCCCTTCTGGGCAGAAAAAACAGCATTCCCATTTCCTTCCATGTCAACTCTGTTATGTAGATTCCCTTGGGACTGAGAGGAAGGGTCCCTGGGAATTGCTGGTGTTCCTGCTTTTATTTTGTGTGAGACTCCAGATGAAAATGTGTTGAAAACAGTGTAAATCCTGAGTTCCCCAAGGCAGAGAGTTGTGATATACTCAAGCCCTGTGTCAGTCCAATGTGTAGCAGCATGCCAGTGACTCTTCCATTAGATATCACTTGGGTACCCATTTCTGAGTTTCACCCCACTCCTGGAGAAATAATTGCTGTCAGGTTCTTTTATTTTAATCAATTATTTCATTCTGTTACTACTGCAACTGCTAGCTGTCCACAAGGCTCCTCACAAGCTCTACACATTGCTATCTGCAGTTTCAGTGAATCAGATCTCAGTGTTTCTGATCAGGGTCCAGGTGGAACTACACATCTTTTGTTCATGTATTTAATATACTCAAAATTCACTAAATGACAGTTTATAATATCATTATCAACAGTTAAAGACATTATAACTTCAAGAAATGAAAAGAAAGTGCAGCCATATGTGGAAATGCTTTATTTTGTGCACTTTTAACCCTCACAATAGTTCAGCTGCAAAAATGGGGATAGCAATGAGAAGCAGGGAGAAAATCATATGTCTGCAAAATCATTTTTAAGCTTTCTGTCCACTGCTGTCATGAAAGAGCACTGAGCTATTTGGATGGTAAATAACAACCAAGAACTAATTTATTTTTCTTCATAAAATTATTTCTAGAATTGGATTCAAATGTGTTCCTTATTACACGGTTTGATAATTCAGTGATGCTTTCTCCCCATAACATACGAGCTGATTTAAACCTTCACTCCAAACAGCCTCGGGCTTATTAAGAACAGTGTGCACTGAGTATGGATTAGGTTTAAAAGTAATAAAAAAGTAGACCTGTTGGTTAGGTGAAAAATTCACTATCAGATTCCTGAGTGCAGCTTTCTTTTCATGTGCAAACTGCATTAAATGAGGCATTTAATTCAACAAATCCATAGTTCTGATCCACCAGAAATAGAGACTGGGTTAGTTCAATTTGTAACAAACGATCTCCATATGATCAAAGTCCTGAGAGCTGATTCCAACATACTGCTTAAATTAGTCTAACACCGAAGTGTTTGGCTCTGGGACAATATTTGGAATGTCTTACCAGAAGAAAAATTCCTCTGCACACATGGTTCCAATATCTGGGAATGCCAACCTTGCTTTTTAATGGGCTGACAGGGAGCCTCCGTGCTAACTTTCTGACTCCAAAAAGTTCTTGTGCTGTCACCCGCAAACCAGCTTGGATAATTTTTCCTTGGCTTCCTTATTAAAGCCTGAATGAAGGGATTGTGTGGCTTTCTTAATGTCACTTGGTCTGCTTGCCATAAATTCAAGCACTCATGATGAAAGCTCCACTTATATTTTGCTGGGAAATGGAATCAAGGAGAATGCACCCTCGTTCACAATAAATAACTGAAGTTGAGTTATTAAGTGTATTTCATATACCGGTGCCTTATTACATCAGCAGTTTAGATAATGGCTTCTTAAAAATATTCCTCCGCTGAAATGTATGACGAGTGAGTTGGACAGAGGATCCCAATGCATGGAATCAAACCAGCAGGCCAGAGCAATAACTTAGGACTGTATTAACAAATATCAAATATTTACATTTTTACATGCTGCTGTCTGTTTTGATTAAGCAACCATAGCAATAACAGCATTCAGCAGTGAGGGCCGTATTTGCTTGGTTCCTGCCAGGGAATTCTCAGCTGGGATTGTTTGTTTGCATTGTGCAGTGAAGACTCGAGCTGTTTACACTGTAGCTCCAGTTTTAGAGAGTGCTAATTATGCTCTACTGCTGAACCCCTCTCCTTCTCAGAGTCTGCTCTTCTGCAAAAATACTTTACACTGGTCTCGAGAAAAGCAATCTGACTCACGGCCGGCAACAAAGGGTGCCCCAGCGCCTTATAACTTTTAATGTGGTGAGCGTCGCTGAACGGAAGTTCATGCCTTTAACTCTGCTTGTTTTTTCTTTTCTTTATTTAGAAAAAAAAAAATTGTAAAGAATGGACAACAGTTTTGAAAGTCCTTGACTGAATTTCCTCTCACAATTTTGCTCCTTTTAATGGAACTTCTTAATGTGAAATGGGCTGATGTAATTCAGCTGGAGGGGTGTGTAACATCTCCCTCTCCATGTACACAAAGCATGCATATCATTCTTTACCTTTTCTCCCTGTTATTATATGTGCAGTGGGATGTAACAAATTGACACTCACCCAGGAACAGGCAGAGCTGACAGTGAGTAAATGCCCCAATTAGCACAGCATTGTTACAACTTTTGAGTTCCTTCCTGATTAGCTAAAATATGTGTAGCATGGCCATGACACTATTTTTAAATCTGTGCTAAGCATTGCTTGATACTTTACGGGTGAAGGAGGCAGGATGAAGGATGAAAGGCTGGCACTCAGAAATTTAGAAAAACCAATTCTGTTACCATGTTTTCATGAACAGGTGGCTAAGTGAGCCAATTAAACAGACTTTAAGAACAAATTATGATAGTAATTCATTGTCTGGGATCATTGAAATGCACTGTATGGAATCTGTTCCCCAGAGCAGCCTGAATAATGAAAATCTGTATAATTTGTATAATTTTATTGTTTTCCTACCAACATGAAAAGGACCTTACCTTTTATTTTCTTTTTTAAATCTTGCAGGTGGATGGAGGGGAAAGGATAGAGGACTTCATCCAGAATTTTTTAAAAACACAGTGTGATCCAATTAAAAACTCCAAATAATGAACATGTAAGAGCATCTTTCAAAGAAAGCAAGAGTTTGCTAATTAAATATTTTAATTGTTTTAGAAAAGATTTTTTTTTAATGAGTTGAAAACCTTCAATAGTTCCATAGATAAGAATGAGCAAAAGCCCAAATTCCTTCTGACATAAATATTTTGATCAAAAAAGTGCCTGGCAAAGGCCAGTAAAGACAGGGTGAAACATGAGAGGTACCAATTATGAACCTTTTAGCTGCAGTGGAGTGCTCCAGAGATGTAGGGGCTTCACTCTAGTTTTGGGGGATGATTGTCCAAGATGTGGAGGACAATGCTCCAAACCATCTGCCTGAGCTGATTCAGACCTCTCAGCATCAGCTCTTTCCCCTCATTGGCAAAGCTTTAAGGTTAACACAGGCCCTGACAACTTTGAGGCTGTAAGTATTAGTCTCTAGTACTCCAGATCATCTCTTCTTCATGGTCTGGCTCAGTGGTACTCTGGTATTAAAAAATGTGCCAAAGACTGACAACACTATATATGTGTATAGATATATACACTATCTATAAATATATAATATATATATTTACAAACTGTATTATGCATATATTGATAAATATATAATATATATATAAAGAGGAGGGCAATAGTAAATTTCTGCTTTTTTTTTTTCTTTTTTTTTCTTTTGAGGTCTGAGGGTTCTCTGGAATGATCTCAGGCCATTGTACAGCAACAGCTCTGAGTGGCCACATAGGGCTGCATTTGAACCCCTGACCCAGGAACAAAATAAATTACGTGTAGACTGAGGTATGGATATGGTGAGTGACAGAAGAATAGCACTCAAAATGGTGTTCAAGAGATTCTGTATTCATTTAAGCAGTGTAACTGTTTAGCCAATTTATTCATTTGACAAGCTCCTTTCTAACCATCCTAATTCACCATTTAGCCTAAGATGGCCTTCATTAGTTTATTAGATATTCATCGGAAGAGATTTTAGCATAAATACAGTTCCAGAGAGGATTACCACCCAGGGAATCTATTCTTTTAACCTACTTATTCGGCTATCAAGTATTTGTTGAAAAGGACTCGTATTTACTTAGTCTTTTAATGAAGTCTAGAAAAGCTTTTCTGCAAAGGGAATATTGTTTTGTCAAAATTAGCTTACTTAAATAGCTTTCAAAGCAGTCTGAGAACAAAGATTTCAAAGCCACAGCTCCAGCCTAATATTTACTTTTTACACTGTACAGTAGTTTAGACTTGCCAGAAAAAGTGCACTTGTGCTTTTTTGCTTTGTTTTGTTTAAATTTCTCTGCTTCTAGTTGTGAGATATATATGTCATTTCTAGGGGTATGGAACTAATTGAGGAATATGTCCTGCCCTTGTTGAGGTGAACAGGGCAGATAAATAAAAACTCCATTGGACATAAATCTCCTCCACCAACATCAAAGAAACAGGATCCTGCTAAGTGTATTTGTATAATGCAGTAATTTATGCAAAAAGCAGCTTTTGTCAGCAATGCAACAAAGCAGCTTTGATAAATGTCCCCTAATTTATTGTCATGTATCTCAAATCAAAGTAAAACATTTACAGCCTGCATACTGAAGGAACCCAGGCCCAAGGTACTTAAAGGGTTTCTCTCCCTTTCCATCTCCCCCCCCTTTAAAAAAAAAAAAAAAAGTACAAAAAGCCAAGTTGGGCAAAAGGTTAAAAAGGATCTGTTTTGAATGCTAAGTACTTTATACAAATTATGGGCAAAAAATAATAATGAATCTACTTAAAGACTGACAGAAAAGCCTGTACAAATTCAGATTAAAAAATCCGCTTAGCTTTTCTCTTATGTCTGACAAATCAAAACAGGGACTCTGTAATTGTGTTTTACAGGGGCAATTCCAGTTTCTCATGTCTTGAAGAAATAAAACAGTGACTGTAGACAGTGGCTGCTCTTCTCTTCCCATCTTGCCTATGGATTCTCCTGAGCAGCCATCTTTCTGGCATGGCACATTCTGGAAATCAGCTCAAGTGTGAAATTTTGGGGAGAACCTTTATCACTGACTTCAGGCAGGAAAATCACACCCTGGTAGAGGGCAAGGCCAACAATGCAGGTCTGTTCCCACCAAAGGGCTGATGGTACTTGCCTGGTGCAGAAGCATTTTGAATTTTCTCTCTACTTCTTGAAAGAATTATTTGATTGGCTAGTTTGATAAATTCAGGCAGACTGCTTGGTCTGCACAAAAGTTGGATAAAGGACCATTATATATATTTATATATGTATTGAATGGATGTGGCACTGGTACAGGATGCCAAGAGAAGCTGTGGCTGCCCCATCCCTGGAAGTGTTGAAGATCAGGTTGGATGGGGCTTTGAGCAACCTGAAATAGTGGAAGGTGTCCCTGCCCATGGAAGGGGGTTTGGGACTAGGTGATCTTTAAGGTCCCTTCCAAACCAGGCCATTCAGTGATTGTGTGGACATGATGTGCTGATGGCATTGGCAGCATGTCCTGGCACAGGCGAGCACAGGGGAGCTGCTGCACCCACAGCCAGCAGCTCACCCTGACACCCTCTGTGTGACTCCAGCCACATGCTCTGCCTCCAGCTCAGCACTGACTTCTACAAGGCCCTCTCTGAGGAGATGAGAAGAGAAAAATCAGTGTCAAGAGTGCTACTCATCCTGCAGAGCTGCTGTTGGGGTTGCAGGGGCTGGCCCAGGGAAGGGCTGAAATTAGCTGGCTGGAGGGACACCATCCCATGCCTGTCAATCAGATGGTGAAGGAAAACTACATGGGCTTTTCACTCACCCACAATGTCTTTCAGTTAAAAAGATCAAATGTGATATGGCTCCTCCTCAAGCCCCTTTGATATTTAGGGAGTGATAAATTAAGTTTTGTTTCAGCTGAGATCTAGCAGGGCTCCACATGTCAGTTTGCTTCAGAAGTACGCAGCATTTCTATGTTTTTGAGTTAGAAATCTCTGTTTATAATAAAACAAACATACAGCTTCAGGAGTATAATATCCTTTGAGTGGAGTGGTTTCAAAGAGTTTTACAACCCATCTGGAAGGCTGACTCTAACTATTAGGCCTGTTTGAGAAAATGCCTTATTCACACAGATAGTAGTATGGTTCTGGCATTGCAAGCCAGAGGAATGAAATTTGGAAAGCCAGGCCTGCTGCACCATAAAACAGAGACATGGAGTTCACTGAGAAAGCGAAAAGGAACAGTTGTTTAAAAAAACCCAAGTTTAATTTTCTTTATATAAAAGTTCTGTCTGCTGGGAATGAGTCTGCATCTCCCACCACCAGCTTGCCTCTTGGAAGAGCATAAGTCATCTGCACTACAGAGCAATTAATTCTAATTTCTTATGCATGTCTCTCTTTGTTGCTGTTGCCACTAACACATATTAAGATTATAAGTTAAATATGTAATGATCTAACTTAATATCCTAATTGAATTGCTAGGTACATAATTAAAACTTTGTACAAGTATTTTGCAGGTACAGTCAATGAAATGAGAGCTTTTATGTCAAAAGTGTCAAAAAAGTAGCTTAGCAGAGTTGGCCATATAAGTACACCATTGGAATGTGTAAAGCTCAAGGAGCTGTGTCCAGGAATAGGGTTTTTAAAAAAAGAACAACCTCTTCTCCCAAAACACACAATTAACCCCATGGAAGAGTCCATCATCATCACAGGGTCAAACGGAATGTGGCACAAGGGTGCCAGGACCAAAACCACAGCTCAGGCGGGTATATGATGTGTATAAATATGTATGTGTGTCTCTAGGCACATTTATGCAGATAGACAGATGCACTCCATATATGTTATGGTGAGACCCAGCACCTGATTTATCACTACCTGGCAATTTACCTGGTCACCTCACACTCCTCACCATCCTGATGTAACTTAAGCTGCTCAGCTCATGCCCCATACATGCACAACCTTCAGTCCCCACTGAGCTCTGCACAGGAGATCTGATGGGACTCTTTCGTTAGGACATCTGACCAAGATGCATGTAAATTAGTGAGGCCAAAGAAAAACCCTTAAAATTAAATTTTAAATGAAATTACAGTTTGGAAGTAAAGTGACATCATCATCAGAACTCTTTAGCAGGTATTTCATTTAAAAATACATTATCCTACATACACTGGTGGACTGCTCAGGTGCTGGTGTGCTCCCTTGACATGGAGGCAAGCGGTGGCAAGTGTTTGTTGTTCTGCACCAAAGGGGACTTACACCCTTTTGTGAATGTATCCTGCCTCTTGCTTTCAAAATGTTCTTTTTTTTTCCTGCTTGTTACTGCAATAAGCTTTGCATTTCTGAGCAGGGCACCTGGTTGCTGCACTTCTGTCTCACTGTGCCTGAGCCCTCAGCCATGGCCACGTCCTGCCCTGAGTGCTGCAACCTGTTGGGCTCTGCTCCTTTGTGCTTCATCCTCAGGAGGGGTGATGCTGGGGTGCCACCAGAAGCTTGATTGTTTGAATTTTGAATGGCAAAAGGAGTCTAACACTGACCTCATGAAAGCAGAAGTCTTCCTTTAATACACTATTTCCTTAAATTTTTGAGTAGGCAAAATCAAGAAACCTTCCCCATCCTGTGCTTCCTTTTCACATTGATAAAATCTTTCCAGACCCAGACCAGTTAGCAACCACACTCTCCTTCTCCTTAGTACACCAAGAAAAAGGCAAATTACAATTTTTACATTACTTCCTAGCATTACAGTGAGTCAGGTGTGTTTTGCACAGTTAAATTAGCAGAAAATCTTGAAATACAAATCTATATATTAACCAGATGAGCTGCAGGTTACCCACTCAGCAGGAAAAGCCTCCCCAAGGTGCTGTGCCGTGCTGGCATAGTGTGCAGGGACACTTGGGTGACAGAAGGGACACGGGTGCCATGGGCAGGCAGCTGCCTGGACCCTGCCTGCAGCACCCACGGCCCAGGCAGAGCCACTTTAAATAATGCCAGTGCTTTGTATTGACTGGAGTTGGGGACGAAATTTTATCCCAATACTTTCAAAGCAGAGACAGCTGTGAGTAGCTGTTAAATAGACACAAATGAGAGCTCAGTCCAAAATATGCATGTTCAACATAGTGCCTTAGATATAAGTTGTGCTACAAGACCGCAAAAATGAAGAAACCAAAACATATTAATTATTTGAAATAGAAACACTCTCTTTTTAAAGGCAGGCGCCCTTTTTAGATGTCTTGAGTGTCACATTGATTTTTTAAATTTCTGAAGTCCCTTTATCTCAGTGCACTTATTTTATGAGAGTTACATTTTGACACATGGTTCTGGTTTATCATGTAATGCTTCAATAAGTAAATGCAAATTATTACTAATGATATTTTTAATTTGAAACATGACTTGGCCAAAATTAAACTTTTCAAGCAAATAAATTAAAAGAGTTTTTTTTTGGTCTTAATTCACAGATTAGTTTCAGTGTCTGACACACAAATTTCAAAGAATGTGAGTAGGACAAACAAAAAAATCCAACAAAATCAACACCCCCATGCACCCCCAATCCTGAATGTGTCATTAAAACCACATGGATTTTAAATTCTTCTTCTTATACAGAAAATTGCATTAACAGATTTTGACCCCAAGACTAAGCCAAGTTACATGTGTTACAGGCCCAGCATCTCTGTTCTGATCCATAGGGCTGCTCCCGCATACTTAATAAATGCAGCCTACTGATGTAATAGCATCCTGCATATGTCTCATATTAAGGGTATTTTCCTAATAGTAATAGCATTATAAACCTGCCTACTTTGCTATTTAGTTACCCTATTTAGGATAATTTGCACAGAAAGACTATGCCTGAGCATGTGAACAAGCATATAATTTTTTAACACTTAACATAAAACTTACCACTTATCAAAATCAAAGTAAGTTGCCAGTTTGATTCTAGAACCAGTATTTTTCCGTTAAAAAAAAATCAGTTGTGTTCCTTGAATAATTTATTATCTGTATTTTTGTTTTATTTTCCACATGGAATTGATGAAGAAAAAGTACTTTTTTTCCTAAAGAAAGTTTGGAAGAGTGAAAATTCACACATGGAAAACAAATGAGCATCGGGAAACATTCCTCATAGCTAATGGCTACTTGGTATGTCGCCAGAATTCATATGGATCCTTAAAATCAAGTAAATTATGCCCGCAGTGATAGCTCCCTTTGCTGGAGTCCCACAACAACCACCAAATGGTGGAGTGAAGCTGAACTGCCAAGTTTCATTTTTCACCTCCCGATTCCTTTCAATTAAGTAGATTCATTTGCTGCAGAAGGGCCTATGCATATTTTATGGTCCCAGCCCCTCTCTCAGGTGCGCTCGCAGCCGCCGTGCCCAGGCACGTGTGCCCTCACTCAGCCCCTCTCCCACTCCTGTCCTGCCCACGCCGGGCAGCAGCTCCTGGAGGCACGGCTGATCCGTGCCACGGTGTTGAGGCAAAATTCAGAAAGGAATGGCAGCAGTGAGAGCACTCAGACATGTGCATCTTCTTTAAACAGCCCACTAAATGAAAATGGAGTGAATGCCAGTTTTGTATAAAAAAGATGAGTTACTCTCCTGCTCTGTTCTGGTGATAAGAGATCACACACTTTAAATGCCTTATTGAACTCAAGGTTAAGGAACCTGCCACTCATCACACAACAGATTAAATAACTGGTGAATTATGTGCTAGAAAAATTAGGATGGATTACACAAATATCTGTTAAGGCTATGATAAATATTTATAAACAATCTTCCTTGCAGAACATGTCTCTGTCATTCATTTCACTGCAATGAAAAACCTCGAACAATGGAACTAATGACTACATTGTTCCAAAGTTAAGTAGTATATCTAATAAGGAAAATAATCAAATGAGCCAAATTCTTTATGAACACAACAGTGAAGCAATTAAAATAAATGTGATTTTCCAGATCAAAACTTCTGGCTGTTAATTGCTATATGGCACCTATCCTAGTCATATGAGTTTCCCTTGCAGCTGTTTTTATTTCATGATACATTTTGAAATCCCAGGAGCCTAGTCCTGGGATCTGCCATACAGACAGTTAGCCTGAAAACCAGGATGCTTATCAAGTGTTTATAATCTGGTTAGATGAACTCTCAAGACAGACTTCTGAGAACAAGCACTTTCTTGCCATTTGCATTTTGTTTGCAATGTGTTTCCAATGAAGATAATTTATTGATGCACACTTGTGGGGCTGGAGCACGTGGGTTCTCTGCCATATGCAGGCAAGCAGAGGATGAGGCATGGGGAGCAGGAGGTGTTCCTGCCTCCCCCGTGCTGGGGGCTGAGGCCACCACAGATAATATGGTACAGAGGCTATGATGCACTAAATACCGACACGATTCTCTCTATCTGATGGCAGAATTCTCTTGGGTTTTATTTTTGTTGCAATTTCGCCATTTACGGGTGTTTGGGTTGAGGAGCAATGGGACAGGAGGGCTGCAGCCTCTGCAGGGGCAATGAGCCTATTTAACGTACAACACATGACCCCTGAGCTGGAGTGCACGTGGAAACCTGGCAGAGTCCAGCCAGATTATTCAAAGTTGCATTTTAGTATCTGTGGGTTATTAATGAGATTAAAGAACTCGGTTACAGGCAATGACAAATGCAGTTTGTCCAACATTAAGCAGATATTGGCATCCTAAGATGAAACTCAGGAGTCAATGAGCTCAGCTATTGAACAAGCTAAAGCCATGAGCAATATGATATTGATTAGACAATGGGTATTGCCTTTACCCGCTTAGTTTTATTGGGTGAGGCTCCATGCAATGTGTTTTTATCTGGGAAACTTAAGGAAAAGAATAAAAAATGTTGCAAGGAGAGCCTAGCAGCCTTTGTGCTTTTCTTTTTAAAGGCTACAGATGTCTTGTCTTCTGTCTTTAAAACTGCATATTCTCCATCCCCACCTTCCAAAACATCAAGGGTAATAATAACAACAATAATAATACACTATTCTGGAATTTTTCTACATGCCTCAAGAGAACTTTAATGTTTTCCAAGAAGTGTTTTCTGACAACAGCTGCCTCTTCTCCTGTTCCTTTTACCCTACTTGCATTGCCAGTGCTGCTGGGGCCAAATTAAAATGGTGTCTTTAAATGTGAGGCCTTTGCTGTAGAAAACACTTTTGCTAACCAAAGCCACGTAGCATTCAGCTATCCTTCACAGTCTGCAATTTCCCCTGATCTTTGCAATTCCCGCTTTCCCATTGCTGTTTCCAGGTAGTGCCAATGCCAGTATTTAGTTCTGCTTTGCAGATAATAGGAGTTGGTTAAAACTTGAGCTTTAGGTCAAGTTAGTCTCACTTCAAACTGTGATGCTGGACAGTATCTGTGGTGCCAGTGTGGATCCAGCTGTTTCGTGGGTGGCTTTTGGGCCATGCCTCCCAATCTGCCCAACCTCACTGGGCAACACCCAGGGCTCTCCCACCACTCAGGGATCTGCTTAGGTCAGGACTCCGGGTAGCCTCAAACCCCAACTAAAACACTTCCATTGTGGAGGCCAATGGGACACTTCAGATATTAATCTTTAAATTCTTCTTACTTCTGGATCCTGACTCGATGAGTTCACCCACGACCCTCTGGGGGAAAGGAAGGCAGGGATATAGCAATAGCATCCCTGGAGAAAATGTCCTCTTATGCTCTTTTTCCCATCATTTGCATACCCTTTCTCTGAGGGCTTTTCTTTTTTTTTCCTTTTAATCCCACAGCACTATCGTGTTTGCCAGCCCCAATATCACGTTCTTCTCTTTCATCAGAAGACTGACTCATAGCATCTTTCAATTTGGACTTAGTTTTTTTTTTTCCTGTGGGACTTTGGCCCAAATAACACAACACATGAAGCATCTGCCCAGACTTGACACGCAGCGAGGCATCGCCCAGCATGGGGGTGAACCAAGACCCATATTTTCACCATCTTTTTGCCCCTAGGAATTTTTCTGTACTGAAAAATTTTTACCTGAGTTTATGTGTGGCAGCTTAGCATTTCCCTTCCCTCCATGGGTGACTGCTGCTTTCACACTCTCCAGGCTTCTGAGCATGGAACTGTTAATTCTTTTTCTCCAGCCTGATCCATACCCAGTGCTCCAGCACTGCTTCCAGCTCTGGTTCCAGTTTGTAAGGCCGCTTCTCACAGCTACTGCTGCTCCCTCTGCTCTTGAACCTGATGCTTTCACCTCCAGGCTCTGCAAGGAGAGGCATGAGGCAGGATGTGTGGAGTGCCTGGAGGAGTGGGTGAATGGCTTCTGGACCCACATTCAGAGCAGCTTCTCCATCTGTACTACGTTCCGGGAATACAAAATGGCACCGAGCTGTACTTCTGCTCATTAGATGTGGGCAAACTTGGCTAGAGCACAAGTGCAAAAGCTCATCTTTCTTCAGCTGCTTGTAATTCATGCTTGAGCAAGAACATTATTTGGGGCTTAAGTCAGATTCCTCTAAGTAGGTCACAATTCTTCTTCTAGACACAAATTCCTGCCTCTGACTTCTCAGAAACACAGATTCTCAGTCTCACCTGATTTGTGTAACACCTCAGGTGCCCTCTTATCATATTTATCAGCTCATCAAATGAATCCACAAAACAGTTACTAACTTGCTGCCTGATAGGGTTCAGACTTGGAAAAGTTCCTCTGCCTCGGTTGGCAGTGATTTCTCTGTCTCATTTGCATGACTGATTTTTCCCATTTTCATGATGCTTTACTGTTAGCACTGTAGCCAGGTAAAAGGATGTAACCTGCATCTCCTATGGTCAGTGCATCAATGAGAGGGCAAGAGGCTGCAGAGAGGGCCAGGAAGTTCCAGTCCATATGGAGCTTGCTCTCTGAAACAGATGCAATGCAGTCAATGCTATAAAACAGAATTAATTTTAGTGGTATAGAGATTGATTCCCCAAATCATGATAGCATGTGTTAGACATTAGTTTTATTCTTTTGTACAGCACTATGAGGGGCATGGACACACCCAATGCTACAAGGAGGGAGATAAAACAAAGCAATGAGATATAGACTAGATCAGAAGACACTACAGCACAACACAATATAAGTCAATATAACACAATACAAAGATGGCATATTGTGTACAAGGGTATGGATTTAAGACATTTCTGCGGGAGAGTTCTACAGACAGCTTGCCCTGCTGTTCTTGAAAACTGTAGTGATTTTCTTGTTTCAAGTTAAAAGAAAGATAGAGAGGAAGACAGATGTTTTAGCCCCTTCAGTAGAGGATAAATCTCACCTTTAAAAATAATAGTGGGAAGTATGAACCATTCAAACACTGCATATTGCACTAGAGAGATGTGGAGGTGGAGACTTGCAGGTAAATGTGCTTTTTACTGAAGTTGTCTGGCCAGGGGAGACTATCTGTGGGGGTGGAGAGCTCTCATTAGAAGACATATGTTTGGACATTTATCTGCATCATGGTTCCAGATGTTTTTTGTTCTTCGATTGCCACCTTGGTGTGCAGTGGTAAAATGCTGGCACTGGATCACAGACTTGTTTCTGTGGTCACCTTTGTATCACCAAAATGCACTGGAGTGTCATTTTACAATGTAATACAGGATGCCCACTGGCTTTTATGTTTTATTTTTTGCTTCTGTGAAGTTAATTTTCACTTCCTCTTCTGAAAACAAACAAAATGTTAAATGTCTAATTGAATAGACTGTTGGAAAAGCCAAATGGGAAGATTGAGCATGTGAACTTCTGTGAAGCAAATGCCTTTGTTTCCAAACAGTCTATTGATAGAAAATATTTGACATTTTCCTTCCACAGGGGCGTTAACAATTATAATTTGCTAGTACATACATCATGAGTACTTTCAGATTTTGAACAGAACATCTGTTGGTCAAAGATGAAAAAAACCTTGAAAAAAAAATCTATTTTTCCAGGGTTATGAATCTAACAGCATCACAAATTATCTCTAGGAAAACATTTCAAAAGCCTGAACTTGCACTTATGGAAAAAGGAACACAGATAGAGGAAACAGATAAATATGCGTTGTGTTAGTAGGTTTTGTTTTCTGAAATGATATATTGTTCCGGAGAAGCAGTTAACAAACAAATTACTGTCTGTGCCCAATACAGCCAGATCTTTGGTTCCACCGAACAGATGTTGAGGTGAAGCAGATTAAAGCTTAATTCACAATAGGGCTGTACCACAGGAAAGGTGCCCTAAGTTTATCTATTGTTAAATAATATAATTTATCGTCGTAGAGGGCTACAGAGCAATTTCTGTTCCTTTTCTACTTTTTGAACAAAGATTTATAACATAGATAATCCCCAATTTTAGATATTTGCTACAGGTTATATTTGAAAGAATTTCCCAAAAGACTGATAACCCCTTTTCCCCCCTTAACCACAGCTGAACCAACGAACTAATATGATGCCTGCTTCAAATAAATGTATTTGCTGCCTCTGTGCATGATAAGTTTTCATTTAGTCTATGATCAGCTGACAGTATGCAAGTTTGCAGATACCAGTAATTGAATACAGATAACCTTGGTTGTTGACCTATGCAGAGCCATGACTGTCTAGTTTCCATTGTTTCTGTTTTTGCTAGTTGACACAAAACTGATGTGGGCTGAATTTATATATTAGCCCTCCATTATAGTGGGAATTGCTTATCGTTATGGATGGATATGGCAAGAAGTTTCTATTTATTTAACCTAATAAGAAGGCAAAAAGGAATGTGATTGGGCCAATTCAGGAACAAATTTAACCCTTAGCAACCTGGCTAGTTTCTGCATAGATAGCAGGGCATGGAAAGGACATCTATCTTGTTTTTATTTTTTTACAAATTGATTTTCTTTTTGGTTGAGGGGATTATTTTTTTTCTAGTAAACAATGTCATAAAATATTGAAAAACTCTTTGAAGTTGAGGGTTGTGAAGGAGCCAAGCAGTGCTGGATATGCAAATCCTCTTGGCTTCTGATAGCAGTAGACAGCTAATTCTCCAAGACTTCGTTGAGTAACCAGTCTGAAAAGACTAAAAGGCAGAGTTTGCCAAGGGATGAAGAGGGCAGTGGCACCCTGTGAGAGCTGCCTGCTAAACAAGCATGGACTTCAAATCACACAACAGAAGCTGCTCCTCTGCAGGTTGCTGCTGTCTCCTCCTTGTGTACATTGCAGCCAGGACGAGACTCCTTTGGTTGTTTGCAAGGGTTGTGATGAGCTTGGTTTGCATTTCACCCTCGCTGTGATTAGTTGTGAGTGTTTCCAGTTACTTATGAACTTATTTAGATCCAGAATGAGAATCCAGGCTTGCAAATTCAGTGATTATTGTAGCCTGCTGACTTGGAAGGTACATTGCAGCAGCCTGGGAGTGACTGACCCACTGGCTGCAGGAGAGCAGCAACAAAAAAGAGAGACATCTGTTTTTTTCTTCAACTATTAAAATGATGGTCAAACTCTGGCCATGCTGACATTGATGGCAAAATGTCAAGGCAACTGGTTGCCTGGTGTGGGTGGAATTGTGGACAGCTTTTTCCCTACCTGAGAGGAACAGAAGAAATCCTGCTTGAAGTGCTATTGGAGAGGCCACTGGACATTTCAGAAAAAGGGTTCATTAACTGTGGGCTCATGACCAGGTTATTGAGCCCCTGCAGAGGTTTTATGTACCAGCTATTCAGGCCTTGCTAATGCTATGCACCAGGACTCATATGAGGTTTGTTCAAGACCATGAATGCAAAATGGCCAGCTGGAATTCTGGAATACAGAATAGCACATGGAAATGTGATACTGCTGCTCATATTGAAATCTCTGCTTTTAGTCCTTTTCAGAGCAGCGAGAGTGAGTAACATGAAATCGCATGATGTCTGAATTCTGTTTTTGTTAAACTGAAGTGTCAATCAAGTTAGTTAAACCGAGACAGTTTTTCAAAATGGCTTTCAACCCTCCTGTAAATGGTTTTCTTTGCAAATAGTTTTAAAATTCTAGGGAGCCATGAAAAGGGAATTTTAAACATCTTTTTTTTTTTTTTTGGCCAGCTTTCTGAACCATGTCACCCACTGATGGATCTTAGTTTGGCTGTGAAGATGGACACAAGGAAGCTGTGGGACTGCAGTGCCCAGTTAAGGTATCACATTCCTCTTCTGTATGTATTTAAGGATGAGAAGTACTGAGAAATATCAAATACTTCAATGAATAGACCTTTTACTTCT
>NC_071581.1:12694026-12709026 GCF_024509145.1 Vidua macroura
GTATTCCCAGCTCCATAAATTCCTATTGGGCTCTACATTTAGCTACTTATTTTCTCATTTCTGATGCTGTGGTTTCATATTTTAGTGATGAGAAACTGAAAGCTCTGTCCCTCAATAAGAGAAAGTGACACTGCATCTTCATGCAATTTCAGTTTTACTCAATAACATTTACATTTTTTGGCTTTTCATCTAAAGATTTCTTGAAGTAAGGAAAAGTAAACATATCTTCAAGAAAGATTTTCTTTTCACAGAATACCTATGGAAAAATATTCTCTCAGCACATTCTTAAATATGATTGTGTCATGCAGAAGCTGTGCTGTGCCTCCAATGTATATTTCATTTCTAGTCAATAGGCATTTGAGCTAGTTAATAAATTTTTTAACAACATTGTAGACTAGACAGGGTCATCAGCCATTCAAAGAAACAGCAGTTCAGTTGTCAGTGGAGTGTTAATTTCTTTCACTTCCAACTGACCTTAACATATATTGTAAGATTACTATTTGCAATGTTTTGCCTCTCTTGTTAAAAAATGATAAACATAGATTTGCAACTTTTTGCCTTTGAGATATTTAGATTTCCTGTCAATATTCTGCAGACTTTTCCTCCAGCCTTGCTCTGCTTCACTGTCTCAGGTCCAAGGCTCCTAGAGAAGAAATGCAGTTTTCATTCTCTAATGCAGCAAAGGTGCAAGGTTGAACAACAAGAGCCTAATTAAAGTGCTGGACTGAAAAATCAATACACATCAATATACACCAGACATTATACTAAACAGCTCAAAATATTTTTCAGAACAGCACAGAATGTGAGCCAGCATGAACTTCTTTTCTTTTCCCTTGCTTGTTTTGGGTTTGCAGCTTGACAACACACACACAGACTAAAGAGTTGTTTTGCTGTCAGGAAAAGCCTATAATTAAACTTTTACACTTGTCCCTCTTTCAAAGTGCTGCCTTAAAAACATAGAGCAGCTCACCATGTTTAGCAACTCTCCAGAGGAAAAGCCACACTTCTCTGAGTATTTTAATCTATTTTATGGCTGTCTGTCTAAACCACCGAGCTTTTCCCATTGCTGCCAGAGCCATGGACCACGAAAGTGTTCCTGTCCAAAACTGCACTCAAACATGTGGGCCAGCTGCAGAGGCATCGAGCCAAAGGGATTCACACACTTCTCAAGTCTTCACTCCATCGCTGTCCAGCCTTAGCACAGGAGCCCACAAACCAGCCTGCACTAATTTCTCCCCCGTGCCATCAATACCAATGACCTTTTATCTGTTCATCTGTAGAGGAGGCGAGCACAGGGCCACCTGTGGTCACCATGGAAACAGTGGGATTTGCTGACTATATTCTTTTCCTTGATGCATGTTAAAGACTATTGGCAAGCGGAGGGACACCTGAGCCAAGGTGAGCTGATTAGAGGGTCTTGAACTAGTTGAGATAACTCTTAAATTTTAATCAGTGCATTTTCTTATTTGCTGCCAAAAATTTTTAGATTGCAAATAAATGCCAGTTTAGTGCATGCACAGCTGTAATTCAGCCATGGCCACAAACTTTGCCAGTGTTATACGAGCAATGTAAGACAAAATATCACCAGAGACATTGGGTGAACCTGATTTGCCTTTTGCTTCTTGAACCCCTCTATCTGGAAGCTGTTGGGGTCCTCTACAACCACTCACTAGCAGAGCTGCACCAAAGAGAGAAGCAGTGGGGGAGGCTCCGCCCTGTTCTTGGGACCCACAGCCAGGCCCAGGGGCTGATGTGGCTGTGCAGGGCAGCTGGTGGGTGCAGGGTCAGGAGCTCCAGAGCAGTTCAGGTGCACAGAAAGTGTTGCTCAACAAGCTCAGTGTGCTCTGCCAGGGGTTATTCTGCTATATAAAATAGACCTCTTAGTTTCATTTAGTGTTTCCCTACTTTTCTGTGTAAAGATAGTACATAACTGTGGTGTGAGGTCACCTGGGGTCCAGAGGTCAGAGCTCAGGGCTCGACAAATGAAAGGTTGGAGCTCATGTTTTGGGCAACGACACACAGGAACCAATGAACCAGCATCAAACCCCCCCACCCCGATTTGGGTTTTTGTCCACCTCTGATGCACTGATCCATAAGAATTCCCTGCTCTGCAGTGCTACAATTGTAAATAGTCAAAATACAGAATATTAAGTAGAAGTGAAGGTACATTAATTCACTATCATTACAGAAAACAAATGTGCAATGTACCAGCCTCATGAGAACAAACATTTTGGGTGGGTGTTATATTTTTCCAGTAGATAGTAGAAAAACAAAAAAAGCAGTTTACAGGTGAAGAAAATTAGTCACATGATCAGCTAGATGGAAAGGGAGACACAGAGGAACAGAGAAAGTGCATTTAAAATAGGAAAATATATAGAACAATATTTTACCTTTATTTTCAAGCGACATTTATGTTTTAAAATGACTTAGTATTTGTAATTATCCCTCAGCCTGTATACATCTCCATAGATATGCATGTATCACTCCTATGCAGGCATCTGAACAAGCTGAACCACAGCTCGATGTTTCTCCTCAAGGTGAGGTGAGAAAGAGGTGTGTGCAAGGTGCCTGGGGCAGAGCTGTGGGCAGCTCCAGGTGCCTGAGCCTGAACAGCTCTTGAGATGCCCCAGACAGGGCCTGGTGGACCAGTGGGGAATTGCCCAGTGGGTCTCTCCCCCTGCAGCTGCCCTGTGTGCTGGGCAGCCCATTGCTCTGCTAAGTGAGCACCTATGCCCTGTGTCCAAGAATGATGGCAAGGGGGAGGATGAAGAGGAGAAGGGATGGGGAGGAGATGTAACATGTCCAGTCTAGAGATCAAATTTGGGGCAACCTTCAGCCCTTACCTCCTAATTCTACATCCTGTCTTTCCTTGCACCTCATTACTCACAGAGCTGTCAAATCTGGACTCCAGCCTGCTAGATTAAGGACTGCAAGTTTATTTAAAAGGAAACAAAACAAAAACACACCAGTTTTCCTCATTACTGGCAGCCATCAGGATGGCTCTCTGCAGGACCACACAGGGAGCAGAGGCAGTGGCATGCTGACAATTAGCTGGCCCGTCAGCACGAGCTTGGAGCACTGCAGGGTTTGGATGCTGCAGAGCATTTTCCAGCACTAACAAGGAGCTGGGCCGTCTTTGCTGGTGCACAGTTTTATAGTGTGCCACTCTGCCCCAAATCCTCCTGGAGCCAAGCCCTGTTCCAAGGTCACTGCCTGCCTGTGAGTGTGCAGCCCCCCAGTTCTGTGGGGACTCCAGGGGAGAGGAGATGGCGCCCAGGGGCGCATGCTGGTACCTGCTGGTACCTGCTGGGCTGCTCACCTGCACCGTGTCGGGGGTGGGCACCCACTGCACAGTGCCTGAGGATCCAGTCAGGGTGTAAGAGAGCCACCTCCACACAGGGATGCTGCCCTGAGACATCAGGGTAAGGAGTCAGCCACCTGGGCTGTGGCTGAGGGTCTTGGTGTGGGATGGGTTGCCCCTGTCCAAAGGAACTGGAATAGGATTTTACTTTCCTTCTGCTTCATTGCAAGGCACAAACAGGCTCTTTTGAAGATGTCTGGCTGCATTTTGCATTTTTTTTCCTATACTTGAGTTGATGAGTATTGCCCAGAAGAACAATTATGTCCTGAACAAAAATGGGGAAACTCTTATGCATAAAATTCAGCTGAGCCATGACCCATAAAGGACCTCACACTGCTGATACTCTGTCAGACAATCAAGTTACACAATTCAACTGTACAAAAATAACAGATGCAGTTAGTTTAACTCACAAAAAATGCTAAACCTTTGAAGGGACATAGAATATTAGTCATCTTTGAAATCAGAATGTGGTGATTACACTCACATGTGCCCACTCAAATAAACTGCACCCCCACAATAAGAATTCCTCGCATGCCAGCAGCCAGGGACTTTAGGAATGCCCCTCAGCCTGGTTGCCTGGAGAAGATGGAAGCACTGAGCAGATTCCAGGTAAGTCAAATTACTATTTGGATGCATTATCTTGTTGAACTCTGACAGTTTTAAACTCAGACTAAGCTGTATCTTGTTGTGTGCCTAGGTAGACAATGTCATATCACTGATGAGAAGAAAGTTTTTATTTTTGACTATCTCTGCTTATAACTTGGAACTGTGGAGAACTCCTAACCTCCATTTAGGGAGTGAGGTCCTCAAGTTGTACAAATCCTAAGCAAAGATTAACATGCACACACACACACACACATTCCTGTGTATAAATACATTTAAAAATGTGTCAACACACACTGAACCTGGCTGCAAGGACGAGGCAGATCTAGGCACCGACCTCTGGTTGATACTGAACACAAAATGTGGCTCTACATGTGTGCACAAAGCAAAGTGTAATTTGTCTCAGGGAAGTCCTGTGCCTTTTCCCCGATGCGGTTCAACCCCAGCTCCTGACTGGCTGGGCTGCTGCTACAGCTGCTCAGGCTCTTGCATGCCTTCAGGCTTTCATTCCAAGAGCACTTCTGGCGCCAGAGGGTTTTGGCAACAGTTATAACGTGAATGATTACTTCCATTGAGGAAACCATCGGTGATAACAGTGCTGAGAAGGTGTGTGTGGTGCAAACCACAGCTTGCTGAGGGCATTAGAGCATGGGGGTATGCAGGGACAGGCTCTTGGTGCTGCTGGGGAGGAAGCTGCTCTGCAAATGAAGGAATGGCATGTTAGTAGGGGAGTGAATGTGTTAAGCAGAGTTTAACCCCTGAGCAGCCCTGTGAATAAAGTGTTTCCAGACTTGGCCTGAGCTAGGTGTTCACTCAGCTAATGAAAATGCTGTACCCCTCTGTCTAACCAACCTGGTGTATTCACCAGGCATGGCTGTGAAAGGAGATATATTTTGGCCACTTCTGTTGTAATGTTGCCTAATACCAATCTGGACATTATAAACCCAAGCAGTATTTAAGTTGCTGTGAATTTAAATGTCATTTTCTTACCCAGCTGCCCAAGCCAGCTTACATGCTGATCAGTATCTGCTGCAGCCTGGGAATAATCTGGCCCCAGCTCCTTGGGCAGGGAAGTAAATCCTTACTGACATCAATGAACTGAGAAATTCTGAGGTCTGGCAGTGACAAAGGGAATAGTGAATGAAAGCAGTATTTCCTTATATTGATCTACCTTTCCTGCTCATCTACTAATAACACTGGTTGTTTACCCTCTGTAATAAGCTGTGATAGGTGTTTTCACTGGCCCTAGCTTTCCAGTTCTCTCAGTATGCAGGAAACAGGGAGCCCCCAAATAAAGGAGCTGGCTAGAACCATGTAAAATGAAGCATTTTAAATATTTTAAAAGTTTGCAATTCAACCACTTGTGCAATTGACTACATATTTAGATCTTGATTTTACTCCCAAGATTTTCTCCACATGATATTTAAAGAGCCTTGAACCCAGTTTACCAGACAGGGGAACACATGGGAACACATGGGAAGGGAGCCCTTTTATAGCCATTTTCTGGGTTTTTGGAGATTCCTCTACATGAGGAACTCAGGGAGACACCAGTATCTTTGTCTCACCTCTGTATTCCTTACCATTTGAAGGGCATTGCATTTTAATTCACTTTTTATATTTCTGCTTTGACTGGTATTTCTCAGGCTTGTATTGTGTATCATCGAGGGTAGTGCCCATTTTATCCCAAGAGTAAATTTGTTAATTTACCAGCAGAGATTTGGCACATTTTAAAGATATGGGACTGCTTTTGAATAGCACCTACACACAGGATGATTCCACAGCCTGATGAAAGCGCAGGTGACAAAAAGTGGGAACAGCAAAGATTTATAAAATCAAGAGAGTCATAGAAATAATTATTTGGAACAAGAATGTAAGAACTCAGTGCATGGTCACATAACATGGAGTGATATTGTGGAATTAAATGCCCCTGGATATTGTGGATATCAAAGCTTTACATGGCTTTAAAAACTGATGATGCAAAGTCATGGATGGGGAGGTGAGGTAAAATCTATGAGAGACTATAAAAAATAACCAGGATACCAGCCCTGGCTCAGTAAATTGGAGCTGCTGGGTGCAAGAAGCTGGAAAGTTGTGTGCTATAGAAGCAGCAGCATCTAGACACCCTTTTCTGGTCTCTTTCATAAGTGTCTGCTGCTAGTGGAGAAGGAACAATACCTTTCCTAGACAGGACAATTGCTCTAGTCCCATGTATAGTGCAGCTCAGGCTCAGTTAAAAAACCAAAACAATTAAACCCCAGAGAAACACAGATACATACCTTATGAACAGCTTGGGTGTCTGCTCCCCTGACAAGTGAAGACGTGTGTCTGTCCTGAGGAGTGGGAAGCTGATGTTAAGCACACCTTGACATGGAGTTGTATTGTGCTGTTCAGCAGGGATCCTTAATGCACATAACAAGACGAGTTGGTCTTTGCTTAAGGAGAAACCAACACAACAAGTTAGAGGACATTTTTTTGGGGAAGATTCTATGTTTCAGTTTCTTTCAGTTTGATACAAATTAGAGAAGAAATAGTTCTATGTGTAGACTAAATCTCTAGCACCTGCAGGCTCTGTCCTCTCAGCTCCCAGGCTGCAGTGTCCTGGCCCCAGGCCCCTGTTCAGGTCTGGGGGAGCCAGACAGCTTGAAGTGATGATATTTTAAATACCCTGAAGAAGAACAATTGGAGCCTGCCCCTCAGGTCCCACAGATGACTGGGTAAGTTCACTTAAATGAACAGTACTTAAATTACACTAGTTTTTAAGAGTTTTTGCAAACGGGTCACAGATATGCAAATTCTATGAACAGAAATCAATTAAAACAAAAAGTGAAATACAGAACCCAGCTAGCCAAAAAAAAGAGGTCACTATATAAAACCTACTCTGTCATGCTCATGTTTCACCTTTTCGTATTTTGCTGGTGTAATAGAAGGGGCCTGTGTGAAGGTAAGTCAGTTGTTTCCTTCCTTTTCATAGACAGAGTAAGACATCAGTCAATAAGTATTAATTAGAAAAAAGTATTTAACCCAGAGTACTTTCTCATGGTGCTGAGCTCTGGACATGAGTTAGAGAAGGACAGAAAGGCTAAAGACACTCAAACCTGAGGCAGAATGAGAGATTGCAAAGAATGTAGTTGTATGCCAAGACCAGAGCTAGCAAAGACAGACTAAACCAAATGCATTTGAGATCATTCACAAGGATAGGACTACCAAGAAAAATATACACATTAGTGAAATCAGAGATTTAGGTGAATCTGAAGAAACTGCCTTCAATTTATCACAGTTGCCATTCCAGTAGTTCATTGGGCTGTTTCCCAATAGTAGTTTCCCATGTTTATTTTGGCACTTGTGAGGAAAATGTCAATGAGAGAACTACTGTTAGTGTGCCCTGCTGTGTGACTTTGAGTTACTCCAGTACCATGGCAGCTACTTTCCAATAGATTAACATTCAGACACTGGGGGAGTTCACTCAGTTGTTATAAATCTGTATAGTAATTTTATTAACTTACAGCTTTTTTTATTTGGTAGGCCACCTACAAAATGAAAACAGATTGCTTACATTTTTTAAAGATAGAAGATTTTTTTTAAGTGAATAAAAATATATGTTTTCTGGAAGGTTTAAAGTGCTAATCTCTGAAACAGTGGCACTGGGGTATTCAGCTGTTTTTTGGAAAAAAAAACAATGACACAGACAGACAAGCAAAACTCCACAAGTTAATTGTCTCCTTAGTGGATTTTTTTCCCATTTTTTGTTTGCATTAAGAGAAATATGTCATCACAAAAAGAAATTAAAAAAAAGGATGGGTGCAAAATTAAGGCACAAGGTTGGCACTTGAGAGATCTGGTTTTGGTTCCTGGCTCTGTCAAACATTTCCTATGTGACCTTGTAAATGTCACTTTTGAGCATGTAAAACCATCTGGCCTGATCTAGTGAAACATGTATTTAATTTTAAGATGCAAGTAGTTCTACTTACATCTCACACGCTTAAATTTAAAGACATGTTTACATGCTTTGCTGGTCGGGAGCCACGATGCTCAGCCTCTTGCAGGGAGAAGGATTCCCCCTCTCTCTGCCTCCAGCATCCCAGCTGCAGAGCCAGGGTAAGGAATTCTTGGTCTCTTTGGCTCCAAGCTCTCCGAAGCAGAGGCAGTGACTCCCTGTGCATGTGCAGCAGCAGCACAGTGGGGTTTCCATTCCGAGGGCAGGAGCAATGCCTAGGACTGCTATGGATAAAAGCTGTAAATTCAGATGCCTTCATTGTAAATAAAAATCTGCATTTAGGCACTGAAACACTGGCCTGGTTTTTCAGAGTTCCTGAGCAACCAACACGCTCATCAGGTTAAGAACCCACAAATGTTTTGTGGTTCAGAAAATTAGGTCACTTATTTGGAGGATAAAAACAGATTTTGAACCCCAATTTCAAAACTTGAAACTTTGTCTTTATGTCCTAAATGTAAATATCCCGTCCCTTGCCACTATAGTTAGCCATAGACTCCAACTTCTTATAAAATTCAGATTCAGAAGCAAAAATACCCTCATTTAACCATTTCACTGTTAGCTAAATGAATTAAAAAGAGTAGAATTCCACTGAGACATTTTAAATAATGTATATAATATACATATGTGTGTACACATGTTTTTAATGTACATAGGATATACAATGTTATTTTATGGCATAGCAGATGTTTCTTAATTCCCTGACACCATGCACTGGAGTAAGATTATGCCAGCCTATTTTATTATGAATAATGTGCTTGCTCTGTCATTAAGTGGGTTATTAAAGACATAAACAAAGTTTTATGCCCTGCTTTTCAACAGCTGTTGGTGGTCTACAAAGTGATAATCCTGCTTTCAGCAAATATACTTAGGCTTAAAACTAAAATAAATAGATTTCATAGGCAACTAGTTGACTCATGAGTGGGCAGATGATAACTCTGTGACATCTCCAGTGTCACAGAAGCAGCAATGGCATTATTTCTAAGAGAAGCCCTTCGAGCACAGGCTGGGAATGAGATGGCTGCTCCATACATCATTTCTTCCTCCAACCACACAGTAACTTCTATACTAAGCAAACAAGCCTGACTGGCATTTATTTCAGCAGCAACAGCAGGGGAGGAAAAATTTAAAAGCAAATGTTTATTTTAAATAAACAAATAAACATGTCACACACACACACAAAAATCCAGTACATGCGACAATAGCTGATTTTTCCCTTCCTAATGAACTATGTGGCAAAGCCACAAATGCAAATCCTGAATCCTCAGCTTTGGAGAAAATCCTCTGGCTGGGTTGGATAACTTCAAACAAAAGGGTAGAGGGGACAGTAGAGGTTAGGTGTCCGTGCTCCGCCACGGGCGCGGTAGCTGTTAATTTAAACGGATGTGACCCCTACACGGCAAAGTTCCAAAGGTGTGCGGGGAAGAGGGTTTATTCTTATAAATAGGACTGATGCCAGGTCAACCAGTCCCCCTTGCTTTGGACTTCCTAAAGAAAACAGCTTCAGACAGCTGAGCAGAAGAGTTATGGAGAGTGCTGAGATAGGAAATATCTACAGTTCCTGATATATTATGATTGGCCCCAGGAATGAGGAAGCTGAGAGATGAAGGTAGTCCTAAAGGGTGCTAAACTGTACGGCGCTAATGTACACAACAACATCCTCATACAAGCAGATGTTTAAAAAAAAAAAAGGGAAGGGGGATGGAAATTGTATTTAGACCACGTTGCACTCACCCTAGGGAGGAAAACTAAAAAAAGAGAGAATGTGGAACCAATTTTCAAGCTTGAGCAACTGAAAGTCTATTAAATGCTTCTGTCATCAACATGAGATGAGAAAAAAAAGTAATAATTTATACAACAAATTAGGTAATTGTAGCTGCATGGACAAATGATATTTCTTCCCTGATAACTGAATAAACATTGTTACAAGAGGAAGGTTATAAGGAAATAGCCACTTTAGTGAACTACAAGCACCAGGTCTCCTGCTTCTGTTCATATTAAAAGACAGGCATTGAGGACTGAGGGTCATACATGCTCTGGATCACAAATATTTTGATTTACTTTGTTCCTTTTTTTTAGGAAGCATATTTGACTTGTTAAATATGGACTCAGCGTTATATAACTAGAAGCATTCTCAGCATGATTACTGCATCATGCCAAACTCAAGTGAATTTCTTTCCTAAGAGATAGCAATATAAACTGAAGGAATTACAGGAACAATATGGAAACCACACAGTTTACTTGTTTATTGACTCTATTGTTTTCTTAACAATGAGCTGCATAGAAGGTAACAAAACAAACAGCACAATTTCTAGTAGATACATAGAGAAAATAAATAGTGGGAACAGAGTGGAAGCAATGGCAAGTTGGGGTAATGTGGGGTGTAAGACAATAACTTCTGGGTCGTCATCATTAGTACTGGAATAACGCAGTGGTCAGCCAGGGTCAGTGGAAGGACCAAGAGAGCAAACTCAAAACCACTGAAAATCCAGTGTACAGAGCACATGTGGGAATGCACAGATAGAATGTTTAAATTCCTAAGTTTCGGGGCCTTCACATTTTTATTTTCTTTTCTGTCACAGACTTCCTGTGGGATACTAGGCAAGTCACTTAATGGCTTTTACGCCTTTGTATTGTTCTATTCAAGATTATACTGGATTTTGTCTGTGGAGACCAGGCCCTTAGTGCCAGAAATCTTTCTAGAAGGTTCACTGTTGGAGTAAAATTTATTTTAAAACTTAACCTAGGAATTTGCAACATGCAATACTGACCTCAAAACTCACTACCTTTCATATTAATACTACTCTGTACAGATTTACTTCTCAGGGTTCTTCTAAGCACAAGCCCATTTAAGAATTCACCTTCCTTGGGGAAAAAAGAAAAATTCAGTTCCCTGGCCAGGGCATGAATCTCCCATACAATGATGCAC
Source organism: Vidua macroura (assembly GCF_024509145.1). Taxonomy (NCBI): domain Eukaryota; kingdom Metazoa; phylum Chordata; class Aves; order Passeriformes; family Viduidae; genus Vidua; species Vidua macroura. The sequence goes on from NC_071581.1 coordinate 12,704,911, forward strand.
TAGCCATGTGTGAGGAGGAGGGTGTAGAACAAGGCTGAGTTAAGGGTTTGGTTGTGTGAGTTGTTAAATCACTGCCCCGTCAGCAGCACCACGCGTATGCTCAGAGATCAGCACTTGCCAAGGGCTGTGCTGGCAAAGAGCTCAGCTCCCTATGATCAAGGTTGGCTTTGAGAGACTGAAATGAGAAGAGAGAGAATGTGAAAAGGATTCTTCCTAGGATCAATTTTCTGTCTATCTTTTTATGTATGCTTCCATCTATTTGAATACATGCATGTGCATAAACAGAGCCAGTCCCCATCCCCCCATGTCTGAAATGAAAAATAATAAAAATATATTTACATAGCTTAAACATTAGGCTATTAAAAAGCTATATTCAGTATAACAGAGGGGAAAAAATTACAAAGAATGATTTGCATAGCAAACACATTTCACAGCTGTTTTGGACAAATGCCCTTGGTAAATATGTTTAAAGTCATGTACAACAAGAATATTTTATCACAAGTAACCATGTTTTAATAAACACTTAGTCTTTTTGTATTTCATTCTTTCTCATCATAATAATAGAAATATAACACCATATATCACTGTAAAACACATTTCCACATAAATGCTGATAAGCACAAAATATTTTTCATCATTTACATTTTAACTGTAATAATATATGGCAGGATTAAAGCTGCATCCATCATGTGTCTAACTAACCTTGCTGTAATGAATTTTTAAATGTAATGGTTTCTGTCACAAAGTAAAATCATACATAATATCTTTTGACACAGTATGCTGGTATATTCAAGGTTTTAAAATGTAAATGCAACTTCATTTTTAATTAGATTTATAAACTCTAATCACTGTTTTCTTTACTATAAACCAAGGGGTAAGGAAAAAGGGGTCTGGGTCTGTGTCAAGCCTGCAAGTTATTTCAAGTGCCTTTCTCACAGGAAACATGCACATCCAGTGCGTAGAAAGCAAGTCACACTAGAAACAAAGGATTATCAAAATCATAGGGAACTAAATCTCTTTAGGCTGCCTGAAGGGCCTCCTCTGGTAGCCGGGCGCCCGCCCGGTGGCAGGGCTGAGGCTGGGGCTCTGCCTGGGTGCCGGGGAGAGCGAGATGAGGACTGGCATGTCCCCACACAGCCCCCTTCCCTGGCACTGCTTGAAATAACAAATAATCCGGCTCACAAGAGGAGAATCATTAAAAATAATTTGCAGGAGCTTTCTGTTCTGCGAGCCCTTTTTTTGATACAATATTTCCTTCAGTGATTATCGCTGTGGACATGTTCCTGCCATATGGATGGGAGCCGGGCAAGGAGGCGGCTCAATACCTGAGTGGTTAATTAAGAGCTGTTGCTGGGCCACAAGAAGCAGGTTTGAAATCCCTCTTCACTCACCGACAATGAGTAGCTTTTTTAGCAGCAGAAGTCACTGGGGACAGCCAGAAGCGCAGGGTAATTATTTGAGATAACATAGAGCTGAAGAGCGGGCGCGTGTGTGCGGGGTGCGTGCGGGGGTGCGCGGCTGCGGGGGGAGGCACCTCCGACTGGAGGGCAACAGCACAGAAAAGTCTATAATAAAAAGGTCAACATCTCCTATTTTTCTGTACAGTGTCGGCAGTCTGTAATGCCTTTTTAGAATGAATGACAATGGATTTATCTTTTCTTTTTTTTTCCCTCTCTTTTTTAAATGAATCTAATTCTATATTCAAACTTTGCAATGGTGAGTGCAGATCCTGGAGGCCAATCTGGATGAGCTGGTCTCACTTTATCAGCGCAGATGCTGAAATGACTTTGAATGCCTTGTTGCAAAATAGCAGTAATTTCAACATTAACTTGTGTAACCCTGTGCTCTCAAGAACAAAGAAAAAGCAGCGAACTGAAAGCCATGAATGAAATGGGGAAAGTCCGTAAGTTCTTAGAAATTTGGGACTAGATTCTTAGCAGGGTAAATCTGCTTACTGCCACAGGACAGGGAACACTATTTTGGCTGTAAATGAGCAACTCATCCAAACCAGCTGCAGATCTGTTTTTTGGCCACAATATTGCTTGTTGGCAGGGGGGTCTAGGTTATTATTTATGCCATTTAAAATATAAACCAAGGCTCAAAGGGACAGTGATTTCAGGGATGGTCTTGCTGCAGTGTATCCTGTTCATTATTTTTCTCAAAAATTTAAAGAAGAATGAGAACTTTCAGAGGCTATATTTTCATAAATGTTTCATATCCCAAATATTTATGAAGTCAAGTTCATTCAGTCAAGCCATTCAGTTCCAGCACTGTCAAATATTTTCTACAGATTCTAAGACCTGGTGAAAACTGAAGACAAGCTGTGTAGTAATCCATGTCAGTACTACATTTTTTTCTCAGATCTGCAGAAGAGAATATGAGCATCCCTTTCCTCAGTCATCTAATCTCAGTCCATCTACACTGTGGGCTCAAAATAATATTTCCCCCTTTGGTTAGTTGGTTGTTTTTATTTTTTTAACAAGCCTTTCTAGTATATTACTGAGCAAATGACAAAACGTCTGTCATATGCTTTTTTGGCATTTCCAGAAAATCCCACATGTGATCTCTAACTTCGAAGGCTTAAATCTCCATCCAAATATGAGCTCTGTGAAGCTCAAATGAATGCTTAGCTTTGTGCTGTGGGGTAAAAATAAATTCAAGAAAGTAAAAAAGACCCTCAGCCTCCTCTCCACACACACCTTTTCACATCTTCTCAAATGCTGGGAGATAATTTTCCTGAGCAAGCGGAGGTTTGGATGCACACGACAGGCTCTTCAAGCAGTTTTATGTGTGGGCTTAGGCCCCCAAAACTTCCTATTTGTGGTGTGGGGACCATGCCATACCTGTTCTCTTTTTTATAAAGGCAGATCTTGCAAGCCTTTGATGTTTCCAGAGTGCAAACAATACTGCTCCAGCAGCAGCACTTTTGCCAGTATAACTGTCTCAGCTTTGTTTAGAAACTGCCCAATATGTTAATTATCTTCTTTACCTCTGTGGCATTATACTGTCAAACTGTACAACAGTCTTTAGAAAATAAAAGCTAACACCCTAAGCTGCTGTACCCGGCTCCCATAATATCTATTCACTGACAATGCCTGAGCTGTCAGATCAGAAGAAGCTTCATTCGAATAAAGGTGGGCAGATGTGTGATAATGAGACAGAAGCATACAGATGCTAATATAACTGTTCAGCAGAGCAGGCTCGTCTTCGTTAGGCAGACCCAGGTAGCAGCTGCAGACTGTCAGACGCTGGAATGCTGCTTTCTCTTGATTCTCATTTAAGATCAGCTTCGTTCGCTGTCTGTCAGTGAACTTTTCCCTCACAGGAGCCTGGACCCCTAGGTGATCAGTCACATTTCGACATAACTAGATGTCAAAAGAAGTTTAAGTTGTATGACGAACTGTGATGCATTCCCTGTGCTGGCTGGCAGTCTCAGCCCTCCAAGGCGTCTTGTTAATGATCCACCTGGAAACTCTAGAGTATTTCCTGTATTTTGTTTTCTTATTAAAATACTGGCTAAGCCTTTGTCGATATCCATGTCAGCAACTGTAAGCTCAAGACAATATTATCACAAGCATAATTTGATTTAAAAATTGGAACAGTGGACCTCTGCTGACCAAGCAGCAGGAGATGCACACGGAGTGAGCAGGATGCTCGCTTGGTGTTGCTGCAATTTATCCTCAACAATTAAAACAAAGTATTTATGATCTTTTTGGGGGAAGAGGCAGGGTGTTATGAGGCTTTACTAAGTTTTCTTATGAGATATGTCTGCAGCTAGGAAGCTCACTCGGCTGATGAGCACAACCAGGAATAAGATAATGGCGAGCCTCCATAGATGAGCAAACAATTCAAATACACAGGAGCTCGGAAACACAAATAACCTGAGATTGTCATTTCACATACTGCTGAAACCTTTGAACTGGGAGTCTGAACTTTGTCAGCCTTTCATCTGTTGCTATGAGCTGTTTACCCACTCACACTCCCTGTTTCAGAGAGGAGACAGACCGAGGCTATTTTACATAAAATACATATGTGTGCACACAATGCAGCAAGCCTTCTCCCACAATATTTGTGTGACAAGACTTAATATTATCTGGTGCTTAATCATGCCAAGCC
>NC_071581.1:12714026-12734026 GCF_024509145.1 Vidua macroura
ATGCTATCTGTATGTACAAATAAATGACAATCACTTCCTGTAGTGAAACTGTTGGGCTACAGGTTGCTAATTCTAAGCCTGAAACTTTAAGGGATTAAAAAACCCCACAAAGTTAATTTTGTCTACATTTCTGTGCTGCTTGCCCCATTCTGGAATTTTCTGCTTTTAAAAATTTTCTAACCAAGTCTGCTCATTTTTCACTTTTTTTTCTTCTTTAAACCAGACTTTCTTAAAAAGCAGGAAACCCCACCAGGAAACCCTTACCTCCCCAGGCACCTCAGTTTCATTTTCAGATTGGAGTTCATATTTGATTTTAGCTGTAAGTGAAAATAAGTGTATCGCAGTCTCCCTTCACTTGCACGACAAAGCAATCCTGCAGATTAGATTGGCACAAGAAACAATTCCCTCCCATCTTAGAAGATACTCCAGACTGAAAAAATCAGGATGGGTGCTGATTGTTCAAACGTTAACACAGGTGTGTGGTAAACATTACAGCAAAGCTGCCCTCAGCACACCTGATTCAAGGCAGTGCTGTTTGCCCCCTCTTTCTGAGCACTGTATTTACAGGCTAACACAGAGAAGGGTACAGTTAAAGAAAAAAAAAAACAACAACCCAAAGATAGACACACCAGAACATTTGGCACCTTACAAAAAACAAAAAAAAAAAAACTAAAAAAAAAACAAAAAAAAAAAAAAAAACAAAAAAACAAAAAACAAAACCCAAAAAACCCCAAAAAACCAAAACAAAACAAAAAAACCAAAACGTTGCAACATAAATAATTTCCTAGGACAGATATGTAACTTTGGAAATTTATTACTTTTCTTACTGCCTTTGCAGAGCAAACAGGTACAAGAGAGCTCAAAAAGGCTGGGATAAAGCAAAAGTATGTAATATACTTCAGTGGGCTAACTACATATTCGTTGAAAATTACAAATTTGGCTTCATAAAGTACAGATGTCTGGGACACATGATAGCTACCACAGAAATTGCTGTAATAATTACATGAAATTATGACTAATTACTAATTACTAGTATATACAGGGTGTTTCACCTTATCAGATGGTATATTCACGCACGCAGGAACAGATATAACATGTAGTAAACACAGGAATCAAGATTCCATGCCACACATTCCTCTTCCTGTTGACTGTTATGGATCTGAGGAACAGATCTAAAGGGATCCTTTAATTAATACTAATAATTGATTAGCAGATCAGAAACAATGACAACTACTTAACTGCATTTTGCAAAACCTGTGGAGAAGTTCTGCTGTTTGTTTTTATTTTATACTGGAATGATAATAAAGCCTGTTAAGTGGTCTTGCAAAAATAACTACTTTCAAATTGTTGGGCTGGGGTGGAAAGTGCCAGGTTTTGACCTATTTGCCATTCTGGGAGAGCAATGTCTTTCCAGAGAGGCAACATTCAACATGTGCATCAAAACCCTACTGCTCAGAACTTCATCTAACCCTTTTTTTCTTTTCTTTTTTTTTTTTTTTTTAATGGAAGTAAGGATAAAACAAAAATCTATGTATATCTTGCTCCCCCTTGAAAATGTCTCAGTAGCAAAGATATTCAATGAGTAGGAAAAGGACGAGTGAAATAAAACCTTTTTATCAACTTTGTTGCTATAAATAGAAGCAAAGGACCATTGATAAAACAATTGTCATACTTTCACACTGCACCCTAAGTCCTCTAGAGAGCATTCAGGATTGTAAGATCACATGTGGAGGTGCAAGCAAGCAGAGGACTTTTCATGTTCTTTGCCTCGTGATGTTATTTCCATAAGAAAAAGCTGGAAGTTGAAACTGTGACAACTTGCACTGACCCATGGGAATGCAAACATCTATCTCCTGATAACGTCGAGATAATGCACGTCACCACCGCAGCCAGCATGAGGACACTTGTCTTCACTCATTTTATATCCACTCTATCACATTCCTGGCCACACTTCCGTATCTGTGCTTTCAACACACTCCATACATTCCTCCAGTGAAGTGCACAACTCACTTGTTCAAACAGAACTGGGCAGCACAATTACACTTTCCTTGCTGCAGCTGAACAATACCCAAAAGCTACTTAAAATGGCTATTCTAGAAGGTCCGTATTCCACACCCCGTATTTCACAGCCTTCCTTTTTCTGTTCATAAGGAGTTTGGCTGTAGCCTCGAGCTAGTCTTTCCTTCTACAAGACAGAAACAGTGTTACACTCAGTCTGTGAAATCTGAAAACAACGCAGGAGAAAAGCACACATGCAAGACTTCTTGTTTGCCATCCATTATTCTATTGATAATTTCTCCATTGTGCTGAAACCATAACCTTATACTGCATCCATCTGACAAATTAGCTCAGTTTCTAATATCAGAAATAGTAATAGAACTCTCATTTTTAGAATTCTTTGACTTTTTTTTTCTGGATAAAGCCCCACTGCAAAAATGTTCCATTAATGTTTTGAGGATATTGCAGGGAAGATGGAAAAAATGCTAAACAAAAGAAAGAAATACTATGAAGAAGAATTGTGTTTTGTCTTTTGCCTGTTCCAAAAGTGCAGAATGGGAACAGGGGAAAGAGAGCGGGCAAAACCCAAACTGAAAATATTTCATTTTGCAGAAATGTATTATTTTTAACATTTCTCTAACTGGCAAATAAAAACATTGACAGTCATGTGAAAAGTAAAACACTTTCCTCACTGAATTTTGTTTCAGAAAACCTCTAGGAAGTTCTGACTGCATTTAACTCTTTAAAAATCAAAATACAGTTGAGTTAGATCAAATATAATGCTGAGATCAATTAATTTATACTGGTTTATATTGGTTACTTTCAACATTGAAATTATAGTAATCAAAAGGGCATTACCTTTCAGGTATTTACTAGTGAGGCCAAGGTAACTGGTATTACCTGCTGGACTCCAGTGCAGCACAGGGGAGCTTCTCCTGTATCTGATGTTACCTCAAGGGAAGAGTCATTTGTCTCTGTTTCCATCTCAGATGTCTTCTCACCCTTCCCTGGAGATGACACATTGAATTAAACCATTTTTATGGTGATTAGGAATCCAACCTAAAGTCCACTGGATTCATGAGTGTGGATTTCAATAGGTGTCAGATGTGACCTGGATTTCTTGGCTGAGGCCACAGACTCTGCTTTAGGCTGCAGATTTTTTCTTCTCCTCAGGGTCTGCTTACCAGTGTATTTCCAGAGGGGATAGAGATTTCACATTTTTTACAATGATGCCACTAATCTTACATCTTTTTAGTATACATTTTCTTTGAAGAGCCTCCCCTCGCTGCCAACTTTCTGGTATTTATCACTTGTGTTACAGTTTCTAGGTAGTGGTGTACATTGCACAGTGAATTTGTCTGATATTCATCTTGAGAGGCAAGCAGCGTGATTTTTTACCTATCTGGTGGTAGAATGGATGAACAACATGAGCCACAGGATACACATTTTAACTGGAAAAATTAAGATTTAAATTTAGAAACGAGCAATTTTTCAGTTAAACATTTACCAGATGTGATGTTGTGGCACATGCCAAATTCCTTGAAAAGCAAGGAAAACAACACCTGAAGTTTAACACCAGTCATAGAAAGGAGTGTCTTCAAAGATCTGAATGTTTGGATTTTTTAAAATTACTTCTATTTTAAGGGTACAACTTGTGGGTGCTGTTCAAAAGACTGTGAGTTTTTATGCACAATTGAATACAGTGACCAATTTTCACAGAACAAATTACACTGTCAATTTACTGCTGCTGTTCTAAATAAAAGGTATTTTCCTTGCACACCAACTATAAAACTTCAGTCACTTAAATTACACAGATTGATCTGCCTATGGTGGAAATTACAAATTAAGCTTTATTTATCTGGGAGGGTGCTATGCATCTGTTCTAACCTCTAGACAAATTACTACACAATCCAGTGTCTGCTAATAAGGTATTCACAGACTCTAAAACTGAAAATACAACCCTCTTTGCCTAAAATCCTTCAGACCTATCAACCCTTAGAAACTAATGCTGGAAAACAGTTCTGCTATGTAACTCAAAGGTCAGCAAGATGGAGGAAGAACACACAGTGATTTTTGAAGGCAGTAAAAGAAGAGAGACCTTTAAGTAAATAATAACAAATGAAGGACATTAGTTGACCCAATCAGCAGAAATGGGATGAAGAATGAAGAAGGAAGGCTGTGCTATTTGGGCTGATGGCTGAAAACTTCATTTTTACTTGTACCTGGAAATGCTTAGGCAGCTGTTGCACAATTTGAGAACTTTGAGAACAGGCTGCAAGCAAGGCATACTCTGAGGAGACCATATGAGAAAGAAACTGCTTTGTCATCCGAGTTTCCAGATATCCTTCAGCCTTAGGTACAATGCATTCCAGTAATTCAGCTTAAAAATTAATAAGACCATAAATAATTGTTTAACGTCTCCTACATGGATTCAAAACGTTGCAGAACACATGGATGATCACTTTTGCTACCATGGCTTTTGGTAAGATCCCTCAGTGTAGGGGGAACAGGACTTTCCTTTCTCTAGCTCCCATCAGTTGCTTCTACCAAGCCAGCCTGCTGGAAACCTCTTATTTAGGTCTGAAGTTGAAGCACAGCAAGGGGAAGAGCACCATCTGTGCTCAGCCACAGCACTCCTCCTCCCAAAAGACAAGCTGGACACATACAGTAAGTACACACGTTTTCAGAATATGAGACCTCCTGCCCTTGAGGCCATGGTCAGCAGGAGGGGTGACAAAGCAGAAGCCTGTGGTGCATGACAGCAGTCAGGGCAAATTAACCATTGCCCGCTCTATTCACAAAGAGAAAAGAATGGAGCCATTCAAGAGCAAATCCATCTGTCCCTGTGAGGGTTCACAAGAGTGTCAGAGAAACCTCACGGTCAACAGTCTCTAAGTGCTGGCACACAGGAATCCAGCAGAATCAGCATGGTAACTTGATGCTTTATCCACTGCCAGGGTGCTGTTTTCACAGCCTGTGTGCTTCCTGGCTGAGCAGCACTGGAATCTACCTGAAGGCTGAAAGTCTGTAGAGTGCTACCTTTGCAAAGACCAGTGGGGGAAAACAGAGGCAAGGCAAGAAAACTGGCCATTTTCATCACAAAGTGAGGGTTTCTGGGACGTGAAGGAAACAACTGCTTATTTAACAGCCAGTTATCATATTTCCATACAAAATGTACTGACAGCACATCTAGGAAACATCATTAGAACACCTTTATTAGGGACCTAACCAGTGTCTTTGTCTTTAGATGAACCTGTTTGTGTTCATGGACTGTCTAAAGAAGTCTGTGAACTACACACTTTAACATAAGCCAGATTAATATACGCTGCATTAGTAATGATCACTGAAGAACTCGCAAAATATGGATCACAGGTATGGATTGCAGGTAACTGCAAGCATTGATGCCCTCCTATATTTGCAGAATGTGGACAAACTTCTGTGGAGCCTGCTCTACCTCATGCATCTCCACAGACACTAAGTCACATGCTGGAGATAATATGTCAACTGGCAACACTGAGTCACAGCTCATCAAGATATAGAAGATTATGAACACAGATTATGAATATCTGTACAGTTGCTAGGAATACTTTGCTAGGAATTTCAGCAAGTCTAAGGAGTGAGACCATAACTTTCCCCCCTTTCCTTTTCCCCTTCTCTTTCTCAATTTAGGACAAACCAAGTCTAAAAAGCCTAGGAGAATGCAACAGTCCTCTGACCTCCTTCTGCAGGAATAATTTCCAAAAGGTCCAGGAGAATTTATGCCATTCCTTGAGTGGAAGACATCAGTCTCTCTTCATAGCCTTCATGTCCTTTCAAACAGCCTTGACTGAAGTCCAAGCCTAAGAAATTCAAGGCATGTATGATGCCAGCTTTGGCAGCCTATGTGAGAGCTCCATCTCATCCTTCACGCAGCCTGGAGAGTTCTGACAGAGAAGCAAACTGAAAACTGAAAGTATGATTCAGAACACTAACAGAAAATTGCAGTTAGTCCTTCCCTAGGTTTATTTGGAACTGTTCTCTTTCTTTGTATTTCCAGCAAACCCTCTGGTTTAGCAGTAGTAGCTAATCCATTCAGTCAAAACATTCTTTTTGTGGAGCAGCACAAGAGAGTCCCAAAAATACACAGACCATGTGCACAGCCAGGCCTCTCCCTCCAGTCAATAAGAAAAGGTGGAATCTCACTGTGAGGACAGGGCTTGTGCAAGGGTCACCCATTATCTAGAAGAAATACTTAAAACTCACTAACTTCCAAAAAGGATGAGGTTTCAGATCAGATGGAATAAAGATTGCCAAGGAAATGAAATGCCAGATGCTTACCTTAAGCTGGCTGCTTTATACTTGCTCTTGAGTATGCCTCACATTTTTCACCATTAAATGGAAAGAGCTATTAAAAAAATACCAAATAATAAGAACATAACAAGTGCATAACAATCATAAAATAATATATTTTTCTAATGTTTCAGCTGTCTGAAGTTTAGTTTTCTGGTGTAAAAGAGATAACTATATATCTTCTGATTTTATTGGCTGCTGATTACACTAATTATCATAAAAAATTACTACCACTAATAAAAATTCTATTATAAGTTACTTATAGTAATCTCTAGGGTACTATACTTAGCTTAGAAAAGATCGTAATTACACTGCATTACGGGAGAATTTGTTTCCTGAAGCAGCTTTAACACTGTCTGTTTCTTTTAACACTTTAAAGTTGTTGGTTTTTTTTTTTTCCTCTTTCCCTTTTCAGGTCAAATGTTGCCTGTTATTTTCACTGTGCAGGATGTGATTTTATCCCAGAATAATGATCCATCTCTTTTTCAAGTGACGCAAATGAAGTTTTAAAATCACAAATATCTGGGTGGGTTTCACCTCCCGAGGGGGTTAGCATGTCTCAATGGAAGGATACATAAAAGGGAAGACCTAACACTCTCCGCCCAAAGGGAAACACATTCTGTATAAAATTGCTGGAAGCTAGTGGGTGTTCACGAAAAATACAATGTTCGGATTTTATTTGACAAGACAACAATTGTTATTTTCCCTTTTAGATACTTCGCATTTTACCATCTGTGAGGTTGATGACTCTTAAATGACCTTAAATCATACTGCTGTTAATGGCAGTGGTTACAGGCAAATGTGGAATTCTGTGTGCTACCTGCCTCGGACTGAACATCAAATTAAATAGCTTTACTTTGATAGCTGACACCGTAGTAAATAACCTCAAAGTCCAACTAATTAAAACAAAACTGAAACAGTGGCCATTTCTTTTAGAAAGGGTTTCAATGCTTCAATAGCAGGGCTAATCAACATCTTAATTAACAGTCATATAAAATGAAATAGCCCATTTGAGTTGCTTTAAAATAGACAACTTATTTATGCAAAGACTAGTGGCATATTAATTGCTAACACTAAGAAAAAATACGCCTTTGAGCTTTACAGCTTCCTTTGCAGCCAAGTATTTGAGAACTAAATTGTGGAAAAAGCATATTACAGTAGTTAATTTTATGACAGACATGAACCAGAAGCAGAAGTGGATGTGGGAAAGTTTTGTGATGTGTTTCAGTTTTCTAGTTGTTTCTTTTATTCCAAATGAGATTAATTAATCAAAGTAGCCCCATAATATTCCTATTCTATTCAAGTTAAACATCCAGGGTTTAGTCCTGGGAGACACTGACCAAACTGGCTGTGATCCAATAGAACAGTTAACTCCAAGTACAGGCATCTTCCCACTGAGCTGGGCAGCTCAAGATCCTTTGGTTCAGGAGAGCTCAGGAGCCTGCAGGACTGACCCCTCTCTTCCCTGATCCTGCAGCATGCACACACACTCCACACTGACCCAGGCGAACAATCAAAGGGCTACTCATTTGAGTAAGCATTTCCAGGATCAGGTCCCAAATGACTCATCTCCAATTAGTCTATGCCAGGTTGTATCTTTAAATAGCTTTCATTTACTAATGTGTGCGAGGAAGGAGCAGCAGAGAGGAATTACATTTCCTTTCCTAATTACTTTACTTTTGTTGACATCTTGGAATAAGTTTTTACTTTCAGAGGAGAAGAGTTGATTTACACTACAGAAAGAGCACAGCAAGCATGAGAAAATTATTTGCCCTTCCTCCTGCCAGGCATCCATTTCCTTTTCACTGTTGCTAACAATGCGCTAACTATTTATGCATTTGTCAAAGGATCCCAACATAAAAAAACTATATTTAAATCACTTCACTACAAAGTGAAAACACAAGGTAATGATTCAGACTCTATTTAAGTAATGATAATATTTGTACAGACTGCCTGGCGAGCATGCTGGTAGGTGGCAGGAGCTCAGTACAGTCCTACATGGTCAGCAGAAGAAAATTGAAATAGCATTTAATTTTCTTTTTTAAAAAATAGATTTTCATTTCAGACCTGGAAATATGCACCATGTCTCATTCCCCTGATTAAAGCCTGATTACATTGCATTTTTCAATGAAGCTGAAAATGAGGTAGGTTTGTTAGCAGGAGATTCATTGGACCTTGCAAGTGCCCAAGACAAAATTTTATTTGTCTACATCAATGAGTTACTTTTTTATTTTGCAGGTTTTGCCCACTCAATCCACAGCTAGAACTAACAGTAACTCAGACTGCCCTGCCCAGCCAGCCCAGAATTTAAGGACAGGCAGATGAGGGAAACAAACTGGGATTCTCCACATTGGAAGCATGTTGAGACTGAAGTGCATTGGCAAGGTAAAAAGGCAACAGGCTGTACCTACTCCACAAAGGACATCAACCCTTCTGCCATCAGTCTGGCTCTTCTTACAAGCTGTGGATGAGTATAACCTCATACTCAAAACTTGGAAATCAAATATGGAGCCCAAACACTACCATAATTTATCTAAAGCGTAGTCATATAATAAGCAAAGGCACTGCAGAAAATTGTACCTTTCACTGAAATCTTAAACACAAGAACAAATGGAAAAAAACACTGACACTCATTTTAGCCACCAAAAAAACCCATATTGTTTAAGGACAGATTTGCAAATGGGTTTAAGAAGGCCCATACACTTCTGTTTTCAAACTGGGTAGCTAAAAAGAGTCTGTAGTATCTGTTGTACACTCAGGTTGTCTAAAAGTCTGACCCTCTAAAATACAGATGTTTTGCAGCAAATGACAACTGTAGATAAACATACACATCTGACAAACTTGATAGCTTCCTAAGATTTGCAGAGTTAATGGTGCAATCAATTTTCTATTTATTCACCCATACTATACACATATATTTGACCACATTGCAAATTATAAGTGCCACACATAATTTTATCACAAAATTCACATTAATTTCCAATTCAGTGAGGGAGGAGACAGAAGCTGCTAAAATGGCTACATGCTTTCCTCTCTTTTGCTCAGTTTGACATGTCTTTGCACATTGTATGACATAGTAAAATAATCCTGAGAGACTGGGATTCCACTCAGGCCCTGGGATATTGCGACTTATATGTACTGGGAACTACAGGAGTGAAATTTCAGCTGCTGAAGATCCCACTTTAAAACGTAATGCCTGGTAGCCATGAGAGAGGAGAAATGAGATTTAATTCCAAGTACATATAATGTGAGAAGCTGCCTGTCTTGCTAAGAAACACAGAAGTCTTTGAATCACTGAGGATGGATAATGGCAACATGATAAATTGCGTCCATCTTGGAGGGAACAGGGAGAATCTGAGAAAAATTCAGAAATCATCTTGCCAAAAACTGTAAAACCAACAAAACAAGCAGATTACTGAGGAAAATCACTCAACCACATAGACACGCCTAAATGACAACACTAAAAACATTGGCAGAGAACCACTTTGATAGCTTCTGTTTGTATCCTCTGTTCCCTTTCTTTTTTTCTGTTTTCTTTGTTGCAATGATTTAATTACCTTTTTCCATGTTCCTTGGACCTTTGATTTTCCTTCCCAACTTCCATAAGATACGAGGCACCCAAAACACTAAAACTGTTCAGGTACATAATAGCAAGAGGGTAATGCTGGTGGGTAAGAAACATAATAGAAATCAGAATAACTTTATTAGCTCCAAGTCTGACCTCGAGAATGAATTCATATTTTTCTTTTCTTGGTATACACACTCAAAGCCTTAAGTATCTTATGGGGCTTAAACAATAACTGGAAGACTATGAACTAGAAGCAATTCTATTAAAGCTTTGCCCTGAAGGAAAATTAAGACTTATTCACTTCCTTTTCTAGGGAAATAGAGCACTTCAATACTATGTGTGCTTTTCATTTAATGCATATGTCAATATGCTTTAAAAACATTATTTCTAGCATCGAAAGCTCTCCGTAAGCAAGAGTATTCTGATTAGGTACATACCTGGCTTATGTGAAAGCTTTTAACCCTGGTTCATACCTGGGTACTGGCAGGACAATTACATTCATCTGACCAAAGAGAGGCAGCAAATGAAACATATGGATGATTCAAAACATTGTTCATTTTCCAGTCGATCAAATGCTACATGACCTAATGCAGTGGTCTGCCATAAACAACCTAACATGAAAGAAGTGGTGAGAAGAGAAGTAGTTTTCCTGTTCTCTTGGGAAAAAAAAAGACACATATATCAAAATCCAAAAATGCTAAAAATATCTTATTGAGGCAAGTACCGACTCTTTGATGGAATATTAATTCCTTCAACTTAGTTTAGTTTCCTCTAAGCATTTTGTAGTTAGGAGTACAATGCTACTCAGATCATGTGAAAACTCATCCTGTTTCAGAAAAATTACACAAGGATTTTACATTACCATTTTTTTTACCTGCAGTAAATCAACAGAGCGATATAAACACAAAAGACAAAAAGAGGTTCCTACCCTCTAACACAATGCTTTTTTTTAATTCAATCCAGCTATGACATGAAACCATTGTGCACTGTATTTCTAAATTTTGAAATGCGAATTTCCTCAAACCTTATGAGTCAGGGGAATAGAGTTGCAGGAGAGATTTTCCTCAAGAACAGGTTCCCAGGTAAGTGCTTGCAGGGCTTGTACAGGCTGCTGGGGAGTGCAGCTGCAGTTGCAGGCTTTGAACTCCTGCAGAACATTTCATATCTCATGTCTCCTTTGGATGCAATTTCATTAACTTCAGAACAAATCTGTAGAAATCTACCTAATCTCACAATACTAACAGGGCCTTTGTTTAGATTGCTGATTAAAAGATATTGTATCTGATTCCAATTTGAATGAGGAAATCTTTTTTAAGCGATCCTCTGCTGTGCATGGTAATGTGAGGCAAGGTGGGACCCTTTCCAGCTTTGATGGTGCTGAGATCCTCCCAGCCGCTTTCTACCTTACACAAACCAAACAAGTTAGCTTCTAAGGAGCAGAATGTTTCCCAAGGCCTATTTTCCGTAGTGCTCGTTAACTGAAAGCCCATTAGTTTGAAGGAGCTTCCTCTGTAAGTGAAGAGCAGCAGCCCGCAGCCTGTCCCACCGCACCCGCCCCCCCAGGGTTACTGTGGGCATGTGCCACTTGTCTCCCAACAACCGACTTAATGTGTAACTTGGGCTTAGTTCAAGTTTTGCACCCTTCAGCTTTGTTCACTTCGAACCAATTCTTGTATTAAATGGCCAAAGCAAAGATCTCAAACTTTATTTACCATGTAACCTGTCACTGTGATAAAAAAACCTAAAGCCTTTTTCAACTTTCAAGGAAGAGACAAGACTTGTTTCGTTTTCCCTGGCAGTTACTTCTGCTTTGCAAACCCCATTCAAATGCAGACAGTTACTTTTGAACAGTGAGAGAAGGTGTTAAATTGAGATTATGGTAAACAGCAGATTTCTTTAGTTGGTGAAGAAATTATTTCATGAAGACACAAGAGAATTAAGCAGAGTTTCATGTCACTTACTGTATGTGCTGATCAGAGAGTGAATGATGAGTTTCTTGCTGTGGACAGCTGCTCTGTGGAATACTGTGCAGACTTCAGGTGGAAGAAAAAGAAATTCATGCTTTAAAATGGAAAAAAAAAACCCAAACAACTTCTTAGCCCTTTTGTGCGAAAAATAGACAGATCTTTCTTACCAGATTTATTATTCTATTTACATGTTGCCTGAATGTGTCTAAGAATATTTTGAATTTTTTTTTCTTCTGTGTCTCATTTCACTATTACTGTGACAGCTTGCTTCTGTCAAAGAGAAAAGACTCTTTCTCTTATTATATTCACCAATACTGAGATCTAGGACTTTTTTAGTCTGAAGGGAATGCCACTTTGGTTGATGAGATCTACATAATTTTAGCTATGTTGGGTACCTAGTTATGAGTAGGCAGAAGAGATGTTAAACGTTATTACTATACTGTAAAAGATGGAGCAAGCAGGTATTCCCCACAAACTAGGCTTTATTTTGTAATTCTACCTAGATAGCAGTTATAGCTTCTTTATGTTAGTTGATAGGTATACTTAATAGGCATATAAAAAGGCAAACACTGTAGATCAGATCTTCTCTGAACACATAAAAATTGTTATAAGGGCCAAACTTTTATCAAAACAGCTGACTTGCTAATGGGGCACCACCTCCTGCTGAGCTGGGACCAAACTTGTGTCACGTAGGCAACCTCCAGCTAGAAAGAAGAGGAGCACATGGCCTCCAAACGATGCCTAGGGACTAATGAGAAACAGACTGAAATCTTCCCTTTAACCATAAATGCAAAGCTGTCCATTTTTCTTCTCTCCATAGCAGGGGATGAATGGCCAGTGCTCTGCTACCATTGACTCCCTCTGTTGGCTGTATCCATGTCCTTGAGCTCCTGGCTTTCAGATGGCATGCACATATGCTATTCAGAGCAGCACAGACTGTCATCTCCTTATCTAGTGTGTTATGTGACTACTGAAGTGCCACATGGTTGAACACCAGGAAACATATTGCTTGCTTTCACTATCAATGACCTAGAGGGAAGAATATGCGAGAGAGGAAATTTGCGGTGTGATAAACTGGGGCTGGGACGGGGAAGCAGGTCTAAACAATGGAAGAGCATGACAAAAAAAGTGACTACTAACTTCAAAGATGAAATGCTTGGCCTGCACAAAATGGGGTGCTGCTTATTTAACAGGAATAATACATTAATGGATAGGGCTAGTGCATCAATGCAATCAGAAAACAGAAGATAAACTTTTCACTGGAAGTGAATGTCTTTCAACTTGCCAAAAACTCTTAGCAAAGCCTGTGATTTCTCCTTTACTTTCTGCATTACTATGCAGATGATCAAATTTCTAACAATGTAATTCAAGCCAGTTTCCATTCCTAGGCATGCAATACATTTGTGAAAAGCTAAATCCTGCAGGACTGTGTGTCCTCATTACTACTCAAGATGGTAATTCAGCAAATGACTTCAGCTTCAGTTTCATGAGGTAAGAAACAGCTTTGGGCACACACCACTGCCTTCAGGTATAGGTGCAAGGCAAAATCACAAAGGAACAAAAATCAATTCTGTGCCCTAAAGTACTAATTTAAATGTACCCATTGCATCAGAGCTGTGTAAGAACCCCCACTGCCGTGACATTGCTAAACAAAATAAGTTAACACAGTCAAAGAATATTAATACTGGGACCTAAATTTATGTTATATTAGAACACTTGCATCTCTATTTTGCATGCAGCCACTTACCTTAAGGAGTAAATTCCACTGGAAAAACATGCATAGAGGATATTTCAACCCCAAATTATCCAGTCTAAGCTCACTGGTTTTACTGTGGAAAATGGAACAACTTAGGGACTTGTATAGAATTTACGTTAAAATAGAATAGAGCCTGCATCTGTAGAAAGGCTTTTTTACCTATATAATAAAAGGTACTAGCAGAACATCATATTCAAATGCTGAAGCTTTCTATTATCCTCTGTTAAGTAGTTATTGAGTAGACACACTACTATTTAGCTATGTCCTCAAAACAATTTGATGGGCTTCATCTAAAACTTACACCTTACCAGAAGATAAGATTAGGTTATCTGAGCCTATATAATGCATTCAGTTTTTTTCATTCTCTTTTAATTCTTAATTTGGAATCAAATTAGCCCATATTAAAACCTAATTACTATCTGATACTGAACTGGATTTAAAGCAGGTTTCAGCACTGTTCTGAATTGTGGCCACTGCTTTTAAGAAGTCATGTTTTAAGATAATTCAGATTTAGTAAAAACAAGTTAAGTCCATTTTCATTATTTTCCTTACTATTGAAATTCCTTATGAAATATAAAATATTTGTGCTCCAGTTATTTCTTTATACTGAAAAAAGAAGTAAAGGTGATGTTAAACAAATGAAGATAAGCATCTTTATTTGCCAGTGATGTGGTTTCATTTGTCCCAAAGTACCTTTCTTCTTCTTTGTTAAAATGGTGTCTTCTAGGCATGCATTGGAGCATAGTAATAAAAAATAAATTTGAGGTTGAAGCTGATTAAAACTGAAAGTAAGACTCGATCTGACATGTTATTTTGATTGGGTTTTCAAAGTTCACATAGTTCTAATTTATGTTATGTGTGGTATATATCTTCTTGGTTGAACAATTACATTATTATAAACAATTATAATGCTATGATACATATAATGCGTGGCTCCTGAGCATAAAGTTCTTTAATGATGGCAGACTGTAAAGTGGTACAGTTCACTTTTAAAAGGTCATGCATCTTTTTTCAGTAGATTAACATTTTATCTTTTAATGGTGTTAAGAAAAGGTCAAAGATTCTAAAAGATGAAATATGGAAAGCTTCTATTGGAGAAGATCAATGTGTTAAGCATCAGTCTAAGTCCAGAAACACAACCATTTAATGATGCTTGTTCTTGTTTTATTTTAAATTACCACAGTCTTGACTGTTTGAATGCTAAATTACATTTTCATATTTAAAAGAAATGGACCATTACCATCTGACACAGATATCTATGTTTGTGTTGTATTTTCAAGAATACTTCTTCATTGTACAAAACAAGAAAAGTTCCTTAAATGATTAGCTTACCCCTAGGTTAATGGCCTGTCACTTTGACATCCAAATAAATGCAGTAGAATGATCCCAACAACAACATGGAAGATAATTTTATATTGCATTGACTGAGTAAGTTTGCAACAATTTAAATGGATATGTGCTTTCCAGTCAAGTCTCTTGTGTAACATGATGTTGAACTTTTAATGTAGGTGATATAAAATTATGATGATAATTTTCAAGGACATATTTAGGTACTGGATCTTTTCAAGAATATTTTACCATTATTATGTTCTATTATTCTATTACCTGGATTTAAAAGAACAAAATCTAAGCATTTCTGTTGCCTTAATAACTTCAGACCTCAAGGGAAGAAAGTGCTGTGTCTTTTCAGGAGACTAAGCTCTTCTGAGCTGCTACATGCCTCTGTCTACTTTTATAAAATAACTGGTATGACAGAGTAACATGATTGGTTTTCTGTGTGATAAAGTAAATACAAATATAAAAAAATAACAGTAGGGGGTCAAGCTGCTTTGTAGAAAGTTATCAGACAGCTCCTAAAGACTGTCAAGCTTATGCGTCTGTAGCGTATACGTGCATTTCTCAAATATACTCGTATTTCAAGTTCCTATTATCCCCTTGAGCCAGGCCTGCTCACAACAAAAGGGTTTCCAGAAGAAGGTAAAACTCTAGTGGAATTAGGGATTCTCCTCGGGGTCTTTGGATGTAACTGCTATTAACCATCAGGAAGGGAATTTACACTCGAGTCTCCATCTTGGCTTATGAGTTATACATTTAAATACAGCCTACAGATGTGACTTCAATTGCTACACAACAGAACAAGATGGTGAGTGCTGGCAGTCACACAGCTCTTGCTGGCAGTATTCTTCCTTCTTATGGAAATGCATAACAAGATTTTGATAAACTACTGATTGAGCTAAACCAGACTCAAGAGCTTACAAGAATAGCTGTATTTTCAGAAAAAATTACTAAGCAATACTAACTGAATATATTTAAGCACAATCCATCCACACACACAAATCAATAAAATATTTGTTGCTCAGGCTACAATACCTAAAGGGTTATTTAAAAGACAAGTTCAAAGAATAACTGATATTTTGTAGTTCAGCCTCATGTTAGAGAGAAGCCTTAAAACTTTCAGTTTCTATTCTACAACAGGTCAAGGGCACTTCCACCCCACCCCTTCCCAAGGATTTTTTTGGAATCTTATACTGCATAGAGTTAGTCAGCTTCAAAGTGCTGGGACCTAGGGGGTGCTGGGACCTTTATTCATATATAATCTTCATGTAGTTGCCTCTTACTCATT
Organism: Vidua macroura; assembly: GCF_024509145.1. Taxonomy (NCBI): domain Eukaryota; kingdom Metazoa; phylum Chordata; class Aves; order Passeriformes; family Viduidae; genus Vidua; species Vidua macroura. Next base: position 12,730,268 of record NC_071581.1, read on the forward strand.
TTTTTCTCTATATAACAATGAGGCTTTGCTTTAATTTATAGGAATTTACTTTAAAATTGAATAGAATATACCAAAGGTTGTAAGTGCTATCAGCTTCACCATTAGTTAAGACTGTAGTCTCTTAAAGAAGAGCCTAGTTCTAGTTCCCAAGGGAAGAACAGATATAAACTGAGACCAATACAAGTTAACGTTTTGGAATACTTGGGCAGAAAATTCCAAAGCTGCCAACAGAAGCTGCTCCTTCTTTTCCCAGTGCTAAGACATTTCAGCAGAGGGGCCAGTGTTTATTTCAAATACCACAGCATGGCTTGTTGATAACCACTGTCTTTTGGTTAAAACAATTTTTAAGAATTTAGTAACCATAAATTATATTTAAAATTTTACTGCTTCAAAGAGCTAGTGCAAGGTATTGCACTAATCAAGCAAGCTGCCATATTCCCACTGATTTCTGTTCTACTGGACTTAAAATACAGCCCCACAATCTGCTCTGAAAAGGTGACAATTTCACAGCAAAAGACTGCAAAAGAGACCAGCAGACATTCCTGGCAATCTGATCATCCAGAAACCACTAGGCATTTAAGACAACGGCTAAGAATTCTCTTTTAGGTAGGCGAAATATTCAAGAAAATCTCCTTTCTCCTTTGCTTGCTCTAACCACTTCCTTTTTTGATGGAACACAAGTCCAAGTCATTCTCATGCAAGCTTCAGTGTCACTTTGAAACAGAGAGACAACTTCTCTCCCTGGATTAGACAAGCTAAAGCAATAAAGCCAGACACTGTGAACGTGCTAAAACCAACACTCAGCCTTATGAACTCAGTAATTCCTTATGAACTCCCTTCATAACTTCACATACTGACTGTGTAAGGCAGCCAAAGGAGGAAGCCCTCACCAACCCTGAGAATGGCTCAGTGGGGGACAGACCAGAGTCACTGAAGGGCAGTTCAGACCACGACATTGAGGCGAAAATTACCTCCAAAAGTATGATAGCTAGCTGGATAATACAAAGAAGTTTACACTGTGCTTTATTCTAAAAGAAGTAGTAAATAATGAAGAAAGCAGAAATATTTTCCCACTACATCTGAATAGTAAGAGATGATTTTAATCCAAGAGAAAAGTTTTCAAACCCAGAATGCCACAAAACAAACTCTGCAGGTCACTACATCTAAAATATGGTATGGAAGAGTATAAAGTATTGATCTACTCAGTTTCAAATTACAATTTTATTATGTTTTTTTTTTTTGTCTGTGGTGTTTCCACATTCCTCACTATCTGAGACCAAAATGCTTCCTTTCCATGGCTACTCACCAGCAGTAGAGGCCAAATTATAGTCCTGTAAACAGCTCTGGGATGCAGTTGTTCTCCCTGAATTTGCAAGGACTAAACACACAGAATCCTGGAAAGGAGCATAAATGGATGCACATTAAATGGACCCTAACCTGCTTTGTCTCCTCTGTCTTTGCTCTGCAGAGCTGGCAACACCAGAAGCAGTAAATACTTATGTTTTGTCACTTGAGTCAGCACATATAATTCTTCATACACATAGGAACGAGTTCTGCTGCAGAAGAAAATACCATTTTTACAATAACTTTTCACAGTGGAACTGTGCCTTAAATCAAACAAGCAAGTACTGAGTCAGCTCAGTGGCAGAGCAACAACAATTTGATCTGCTACGTGGCAAGCTTTGGTTTGAAGATACTAAACAATTCTTCATCCTGGGCCCCAGGCTTGTAAATATGATAGAAGATGATGCAATGTGTTCAGGAACAGTCATACCACTCTTGAGAAACCCTTTGTGAAGAAAAATTTATTGTGTGCCCCCAGGTGCAAAGGCTATGGATGAAATGCAACTCAATAAAGACAAGTCAAGGTGTTTCAAGAAAGCTAATGAACATTTCAGTATTTGCACTTAGTCAGATAAAGCAGTTTTCCAGCTGAGTAGGGAGACAACAATCATGTAAGTATGATTTCTATGTGATAACAAATGCTCCCAGAGGTTTTTTTTTAAGCTTCATGTTTTGTTTTTGTCTGGTACAAAGATGATCTTATTAATTCAATCTAATCAGCTGTCCACCTTTATGCTTCCTTTTACTTTTTTTTACGTCCTTTTTGAGATGAGTTGTAATTCTTTTATGAGGGTCACCTGTCTTTTAAGCAGAGTAGTAACTTAGTATTTTCTACATATACAGAGCAGTCTTGGATACCCTTTACTTCTCATTCTATAAAATGATAAAAAAGTCCATTGAGAGGTATTTTATAATTTATGTGTTCTGTTTGATTTTCTTGTCCAAGTGCAGCTGATGAGACATATAAAAGAAGTGCTTAACATCTTACTACCCACAGACAGAATATCAACATGAGCACTAGGAATTCATAACACCTGTGGAAAGAAGTCTTGCACATATGCCATGAGATATAAGAGAATATTTTCCAGGAATGCCCATTACAGCACCCAGTCAAGCTTCTGAAAGGATTTTTCATAAACCATGCTGGCTTGATAATGAATTCTGATAGAGAACATGATGTTAATTCAGCTATTCCTCTCTTACTCCTGGATTAAAAAAAAAAATATTTTTTTTAGTCTCTGAGTACTCCTGTGATCTGATTTCTTACACCCTGCAGGGGACAGCATTGGGTAAAGAAAAGTAGAAATCATATGATAAAGAAGCATTTGCTTCCAATTATCAAATTATGTTTTGTTAATTGAGATACAAATTTTTTTTTTTTTTGGTAGGTTGGCAAAAATCCTCTCTATCTCTTCACCCTTTAACTCTTCTGAATTATTAATCAAAATTATTTTGGTTACACAGTTCATTTTGCTATCACTAGTGAGAAAGATTCCCAACAATTTGTAGTCACACCACCATTACTAATGAAGAAATGCTGCATAGCATTGCTATAACTTAGGGCTTTCTTCTCATGACAGGCTGTTTTTCAGCAGCTATGCTGAATCCCCTCTGTGGTGTCAACATAGGTATCAGTTTGCAAGGGAAAAAAATTGCTTTTATGGTATCATCTTTCATTAAAATATATATATATATATGTGTGTGTGTGTGTATGGACATGGAAGCACACACACTCAATGTATTTCTGCCTGTAAAAGTGCATGTAAATGCAAGACAAAGTGTTTGTTTTTATTTCCTTCAGTCATTGTTGAAAAAAATAAAGGTGTTTTCTCCCCCACAAATAAGCCTGTATTTAAAAGTGATCTTGCAAAAGGTATATGGTAGCCTTGTTTATTTTGGACAGATGCAAAGAAGTATCTCTGAACTTCTGCCAGTGATCAAAGGAACTGATGATGTAGAACAGATTCATGGGCCATGTCCTATCAGCCTGCACTTTACCCGTCATCCATCATCCAAACCCTAAGCCTTTTTCTGAGTGATGATTGCACCCTAAACACATAAAATTAATCACCACTCTATCCCGGCCAGGTGTCTTGCCTCCAGAAATTATCTCATTGCAGTAAAAGAACTGCTAGAATCTGATATCTGTACTGTAATTTAATTTAAAGAATACTGCACAGTAACACTAAGATTGATTTACATATCTGAAAAGTTTCTAGTTTCACAAAGGCAATACAAATTCTTGGAGAAATATGTAATTGGGGAAAAAAAATTGGTTGATCATAAAATCAGGGCATCTGAATATTTATTAACTTCTGGAATTTTCAGTTGATGCTTTCTACTATAATCGTAGCTTAATATTGGGTTTAAAATGCAGCTTGCAAAACTAGAAAGGTCAGGTATTTGAATCAGTAT